>NC_063200.1:3283029-3290529 GCF_017589495.1 Alosa alosa | reverse complement strand
CCCTCAGAGACAGAGGTGTTAGGTGAGGTGTTAATTCTATTTTAAAGGTGTTGTGTATGTGTGTGTGTGTGTGTCTGTAAGTTGTGTGAGTTCAACTGTGTGGCCCCACCTGATGTGTATGTGGCCTCAAAACCCCTTTTTTGGACTGAGTTGTCGGAGAAGAAGCGTAGGAACATCCGGTTGGCGGTGGCGATGATGGGGGCGGGCTTTTTGGAGCCGCAGACACGTCTGAAACTGGGTGCCCTCCCGTCGCGGCCGTCATAAATCTCCAGATGGTCGTACGCACACTCGGGATGCGCCTCCATGTCAATCTCAGTGAAGGCCTAGAGAGGAGAATCGAGAACACACACACACACACACACACACACACACACACACACGTCCAAACAAACACATGCACACACACACACACACACACACACACACACACACACACACACACACACACACACACACACACGTCCAAACAAACACACACACACACACACACACACACACACACACACACACGTCCAAACAAACACACACACACACACACACACACACACACACACACACACACACACACACACACACACACACACACACGTCCAAACAAACACATGCACACACACACACACACACACACACACACACACGTCCAAACAAACACATGCACGCACACACACACACATGGAACATGGAACTGTGCTCTCTCCAGTCCTGTTCACCCTGTACACATCTGACTTCTGCTACAACACTGAGTCATGCCACATGCAGAAGTTTTCTGATGATACTGCAATTGTGGGGTGTATCTGGAACGGGCAGGAGGAGGAGTATAGGAGCCTGGTGGAGGACTTTGTACAATGGTGCAAACTCAATCATCTCCAACTCAACACTTCAAAGACCAAGGAGATGGTGGTGGATTTCTGCAGGTCTAAGCCCACTCTGCTACCAGTCTCCATTGATGGGGTCAATGTCGAGGCGGTAAGCACCTACAAGTACCTGGGTTTCCACCTGGACAAAAAACTGGACTGGTCAGCCAACACTGACGCACTCTACAAGAAAGGGCAGAGCAGGCTGTACTTCCTGAGGAGGCTGCGCTCCTTCAATGTGTGCAGCAAGCTCCTCAGGATGTTCTACCAGTCTGTTGTTGCCAGCGTCCTCTTCTATGCAGTAGTATGTTGGGGAGGAAGCACAAAGAAGAAGGATGCGGGGCGACTTGACAGGCTGGTAAGGAAAGCTGGCTCTGTAGTGGGAGCTGAACTGGACTGCATCACTTCAATATCTGACAAAAGGACCCTGAACAAACTGATCAACATCTTGGACAATGAGTGTCACCCACTCCACAGCACTATTGTTAAGCAGAAGAGCCTGATCAGCTGGAGACTTCGCTCACTGCCTTGCACAACAGACAAGAGTCTGCCTCTTCACCACCTCCATGTCTTGAACTGTCTGTCCACTAGCCACTTTACCATTGTCTTCTGCCTCACTGTTTGCATGCTTTATTAGCACATATGCACAACCCCTCCCTCCATGCCACAGCCGAACTGTGACCACACTTATACCTTTCTTAATATAGTTATTTATACATAGATATATAAACTTTATTCTTGCACTGTTGCACTGTTTGACTTACTCATTCGCACCATCACCATGACACTCATTGACAAAGAGCACCTTACCTCATGCACTGAGAACCACAGGCTCAGTCCCTGCTTCAGTCATTGCAAGCGCACCTGATTGATTAATCACCCACTATGTGGATACTGTTTTTAGAATTGATTTTGATTAAGTTTTATTTAGTATAATTTGTATTTTAGTATATTTAGTATATTCTTTATCTTCTACAGTCATTATTGCTTAGTTGTGTTTTTATATTATATACTTTTAATTACTTTTTCTGCTGTTAGTGAATGTGTGTGTGTATGTTGTCTGTATGCTACTGTGACCTTGAATTTCCCCTAGGGATCAATAAAAGTCTATCTATCTATCTATCTATCTAAAGTCTATCTATCTATCTATCTATATCTATCTATCTATCTATCTATCTATCCTCTCCATTTCACTGATAGCCCTTTTTCTCCTCCTCTTGACACAGGGGGGTGCAAGCGGCCATCGCTCTTGCTGGGGTACTAAGAGTGTGTGTTTCTTCCCCTCAATTAGGTAATTAGGCCGGGTAAAAACGAGGGTGTGTGTGTGTTTTGGTGTGTGTGTGTGTGTGTGTGTGTGTGTGTGTGTGTGTGTGTGTGTGTGTGTGTGTGTGTGTGTGTGTGTGTGTGTGTGTGTGTGTGTGTGTGTGTGTGTGTGTGTGTGAGTGTGTGGAGTGTGAGTGTGAGTGTGTGTGTGTGTGTGTGTGTGTGTGTGTGTGTGTGTGTGTGTGTGTACCAGTTTGATGCGGTGTCCTGGAGTGGTGGTGATGGCCCAGGTGCAGGCCTTCTTGCTGGGGTACTTATCGGGCCAGTTGGGGCTAGTGATGGTGCCAGTAACGCTGTTCAGTGTGAGGTCACATCCCGCTGGAACACACGACATAGTAACATTATCAAAATCACTCGACCACACACACACACACACACACAAACACACACACAAACACAAACACAAGCACACACATGCCCTAGGTCTCAGTTGGGTTAATCTTCAAACTGTGCTTCTTGAGTTCAAAACACACACACACACACACAACACACACACACACACACACACACACGCTGGAGAAAGTTGCAAACGTACGTATTGGCCGTTCATTCCTGCTGCTGTCTGTGTGTCCTGTTTGTGACATAATCAATCCTACACATCACCCCCATGCACACGCTGACACACTTTCCATCACAGTTTTGCATACCACTTTTTGAAGTGACATTTTAAAGTTGTATTAAAATAAAAACAAATAATGTGTAATTTAAAATGTGCATAATTGCAATATTCTAAATACTCTAAATATCTAATCATCAGTGACTCAGAATGCAGCTAGGGTAAGCATGGTAGGGGCTGGGCAAGTGTACTTGTGAATGTGTGGGGTGTTGTGTTGGGTGTGTGTGTGTGTGTGTGTGTGTGTGTGTCCATGTGTGTGTGAGTGTGTGTGTGTGTGTGTGTGTGTGTGTGTGTGTGTGTGTGTGTGTGTGTGTGTGTGTGTGTGTGTGTGTGCACCCTCTTTGCAGTCATGCTGGTTGTCATGCAGTACAAAGCCGCTGCGGCACTGGCAGCTGTAGCTGCCGTAGGTGTTGACACACTCGTGCTGGCAGCCCCCGTTGTCCTTGGAGCACTCGTCCTTGTCTGGGAGACGAGAGAGAGGCCAAGAATCACTCACACACACATGAGGATGGGAACACGCACCACCCTCCCTTCACACACAAAAAACCCACACACACACACACACAAACAGAGATCCATATGCTGCAAGTACTTTGAAACGTTGAAGCACTTATTGAGCGACCACTGTGAATTGAAACAATTTCATTGTTATTTTTGGTAGACGGTAAGATGTAAGACACATTGATTAAAGCACTGGTAAACATACGGTGTCTCAGGAGTAGGGAAAAACTGACTTAGGGCCCTATCTTAGCGATCTAAAACGCATGGTCACTGGCGAATACCTTAAATACATTGAGGGCCCTATTTTCGCGACGCAAAACCTGGTGAAAGCAGATTATTATCCCAGTTTATTCCTTTCTTACTCCATGCACTTTACTTTTATTAAGCTTTGTGCCCAAGGCTGTGGCTGAAGGTGTGACCAACAGAAACCTGGTCATAAATCCTTGGCGAGTTGTTTATGTTGTTTTAAAAGCGCATTATCAACAGTGATATGGGCAGGTGCACAACGCACCCTGCTTCTCTCATCCACAGGAACGCGCACCAGCATACATCCATGTAAAACATTACAAATTACACGATTACAATGGGAAACATCATTATAATAAAGATATTACAAAATACATCTCACAATGAGTAGTTATTCACCATCATTTGCACATTTGAAATGAATGATAAAAGTGATTAGACGAGAGGCACATTATGGAGCACACCTGAAGACGCACTGTCACGAGATGTAAGCAGCAACTCCTCTGCAGAATAAATGTCCTTAGGTTTTATCGATGGTCATTCGAACATTATTGGGCTAAGTTGCTAGCCTAGAAATCTAGACGCACCCTAGCGGCGGCAAATTAATTTGCTTAGCCTGTACGTCTAGTATCAAACCATAGGGATTTCTATTGGCTGACGCCGTGGACTTCATCCAATCACAGCGCTCTATTTTGTTAGAGAGTCTTAAGGCGGGCTTAACAGGATAACGACAGTCCTGCGACTGTGAACAACAAGAAAGGTGGCTATGGCGAACGAAGAGCGGTTGTTTGAATCGGCGTTGACGTCAACTTTGGAGGAGTTGGACTTGTGCTTTTCTTTGAAAGTAGAGCAACACAATGCACTTAAGTCATTACTTTCGAAGAAGGATGTATTTGCCGTTTTGCCGACCCGGATAACGGATATGGTCGTGGCGGCTGGCCTATTGCATGCCTAGGCAGTTTGAAAGACAATTCTCTGCCCGCCCCTTGGATTAAGCGAGGTGAATGGTTCGATTCCAGACTATACATTTCAATGATATAGGATGGCCCACCAGGCTAGTATGTTGCTTTTTTCAGGCTATGTTTTCAATGGTAACCCATTGTCAGTCAATACCCAGATAGCAAAAATACACTGGGACGGAACTGAGCCACACCTACCACAACGTCCGGCACGGATCTGCATAATGGACCTGATCCGGCGTCCAAACGCACATCGGTCCAAAATTGGTCTGGATCCATTTGACGGATCTGGTGCCAATAAGGGTTAAGACTGGCCCAGTTCCGTATAATAGTCTGTGTTACTGACGTGTTCCAGATCTGCTTATCATATGCAATACGGGTCCGCTTATTGTGTGTGGTACGGACCCGTTTATCAGATATCAGCCGGCTTTATTTGACATGTGAATTGTGATTGGTAATTAATTATCCTGAAAAATCTGTTTGCTACACATTTGCTAACAGGTTCTTTTCACCCAGGCTAAAGTTCGTAACGTTTTCCCAACAGCTCAACTGATAAACATAAGCTAGGCTACAAACACAACTTTACACATAAGTGTCTTATTATTATTTTTATTCAACAACCTGGCTGTAGAAGTGCAATCCCAGAAAAAGTTTAAGTCGTGTTAATTCCACTGTTCCCATAAATATCCAGGCTGTCTTCCTCCGTCATCTCCATGGTCAATCTGAAACAACACAAAATAAACATCAGCCATTTATTCCTTTTTGAAAATAGGCTAAGTCACAATTACACTCGTTTTTTATCATCAGTGATCCTGTTAGCGTTATCACTGTTTTTCCAAAATAGTTATTGTGATGGCTGTTTTGCTCAAGCTAAGCTAGTATATTGCTGGAAAATAATAGCATATAACCTTACAGTGAAGTTATCAATCGCTCGGCTGCTTGTGTTGTCTCTGAATAAACCAACAGACATAAAAAGCAGATAGCTTACCTTGAAAAGTTGGGCTGCGTCCTAGTCCAACAGCAGGCTGGCAAATCATGTCAAAAGAACCATATATTTTCACAACTAAATACAAGTATGAACATCACACTTTGTGAGTAGTTTATTTAGCGTTGATTGAGATAGAGAACTAGCGATGTTTTGAATTTCTGGCGAATGTCTAATTTCAAGCTAACTTAACCGCGGTGAAAGGACAGTCAATTTAGCAGAATCAGCACCTTAATTAATGTCAATACCACCTGGGTCTGCTGTGAAAAAATGGTCCTTCGGCTCATATCCATAATCCAGGTTTGGGCCAAATCAGTGTTTTGTATTTTAATCTCCTGACTTCCAGTTGAGTTGCGGAAATCGGACCTGGGACAAATCTGTAAACCGGTGATAAAACAGCATTGCTAGCAGAGCTGAAACCTCTATCAGGAGCAGATCTGGCCCACAGTCAGATACCGTATGTCCACTACAGGCGGATCTAAAGGCTTTTATGCGGATCCGGCCCAAAGGAAATTGCTATCTGGGTAGTGAAAACAATTTACTGTGTACTGTTTTAACGTTGACTATGACACCACGGTGAAGTTTCGTTTTGCCAATGAGGTCAAATAATAGACGAGTGCAGATGTGTGTAGGCTTTACTTGTCGGGCGCTTGGTGCAAAAAGGCGGATATTATGTTTCTTAATCAGTCATGGGTGTGTTTTGGGCGTAACATCCTTTAAACTAAAATGAAAATTACATCTGTCATTTAATAGCAAGCAGCGCAACTTCAGGGCATCAGTATTTTGATAGTCAGCGGTGCATTTGAAGGAATCTCATTGCACGCGAAACCGTATGGAACAGGTATTCCACTAAACCCTGTTTAACTAAAACCTGTTTGTGACTAGCAGACTTTGTGACTAAAACCTGTTTGTGACTAGCAGACTTTGTGACTAAAACCTGTTTGTGACTAGCAGACTTTGTGACTAAAGCCTGTTTGTGACTAGCAGACTTTGTGACTAAAAGCTGTTTGTGACTAGCAGACTTTGTGACTAAAAGCTGTTTGTGACTAGCAGACTTTGTGACTAAAACCTGTTTGTGACTAGCAAACTTTGTGCTACACGCATCTGCACTCGTCTATTATTTGAAACCATCGAAAACCTAGCCTGAAAAAAAGCAACACTTAGCCCAATAATGTTCGAATGACTGAATAAAAAAACCTAAGGACATTTATCCTGCAGTGCAGAGGAGTTGCTGCTCACATCTCATGACAGTGTGTCTTCAGCTGCGCTTCATATGCGCCTTTCGCTATAGACCAGGTTTTTCTTTGTCAGTGGCGTAATGCTTTTTGGGCAGCCGTGGCCTACTGGTTAGGGGGAAGTGGTTGAGCACTGCTCTTCCATGCCCATATCCACGGCTGAAGTGCCCTTGAGCGAGGCACCTAACCCCTCACTGCTCCCTGAGCGTTGCTGTAGCAAGACAGCTCACTGCTCCGGGTTAGTGTGTGCTTCACCTCACTGTGTGTTCACTGTGTGCTCTGTGTGTTCACTAATTCATGGATGGGATAAATGCAGAGACCAAAATCCTTGTATATGCAAGTATACTTGGCCTATAAACCTGATTTACATTTTTACATTTACAGATGGTGTAAGATAGCAATTTTTAGATCATGCACCAGACCACACCTTATGTTTATAATTGCCACACCCCTGGATGCATTGTTTAATAAAGCGCATGGCTAAGTGAAGCGCAATGGCAAAAAATGTGAGTGTAAGATAGGAATAAGCTTTGTGCTGTGATAATAATGCGCTTTGCGCTGCATTCCAGATCGCCAAGATAGAGCCCTTATTGACTGAATCTCTCACACACACACACACAGATAGCAAGAGGCTGGCGGACCACTGTCGGTCTATTGGGGGCATAGCTGGCGGTCCGCTGGCATTTTGCTCATCGGTTCTCTGGCGGTCCGCTGGCAGGTTGCAGACAAATTGCCCAATATTTTGTCACTATTGGTCTAAAATCTTTTTAATTTCTTCAGT
>NC_063200.1:3215529-3278029 GCF_017589495.1 Alosa alosa | reverse complement strand
ACACGGTTCTACGGATAACTGTGAATGCATTTCACATTTCATCACCCATCACCATTTCATCTCCATCAAGAGTCCTAGTGAGAATTTCAGCATGGGGTCTGGTGTTGCATTTCAGCATGAGGCCTGCTGTTGTGAAAATGTCACACGCGCCTTTGAGCGGGACGGCACCCTGCAATCATTTAGCCAGAGAGCCAAAGCATCCACCAATTACTCGCTCGGGCTAAATGGTGCATTTTCTATTTCGTTTCTTCTCCGATGAGTCTAATCCATTACAGGCAGGCTGCATGGGGCACGTGACTGAACCGTTCCACTCGCGGAGTGTAAAAATAGACGTTTTAGAAGACTGGTCTATTTTGTTTTTAATGTACGCACTGCTATCACATCTGGTGGAGCCAGTTCCATTTATTACAGTGGAAGCTAATTGTTGCAGCAGACGCTCAGTGAATAGAACTTTTCAGTTACGTGCCCAGTATAGTTTAAGTTAAGTTACAAGTATAACACCTGTTACATTTCCAATCAAATTCACACAAGTGTTCTTCACAGGGTGCATTTAAAAAAAACTTGTTACTTTGTAAATGGGACACAAACAAGGTAGCTCAGACCATCCCATACACCATCCCAGCCAATCAACAGGCTGCTACGGCAGCAACAAGAGAGCAAATGTGTGCACCTTTAAAATCGATCAACAACATCACACCAAAACCGCAGACTTCACCTTTAAAATCGATCTGTGATGCCAGTTACTGATTGCTGCCCTCTTACCCTTGAAGAAACTGGCTGAGAATCCGGCCTTGTTGACTGAGCCGTCTGAGACGAACTTGAGCCACAGCTGGTTGGAGCTGGTCTTGATGTCATCCGGCTTCTGATAGCCGCAGAAGCGTCCGAGCAGGGGGCTGGCCTCCGAGTGTCCATCCCGCACCTCCAGGTAGTCATAGGCGCAGCTGTCGTGCCTCTCGATCTGGGGCGCCAGGAGGAGCGTGATGAGAGAGCGAGAGAGCGACAGAGGGAGTGAGCGAGCACGACATACTCATCTGTGAACTTGTTGGGCTACGAGCAGTGAGATGAGAGTGAACTAGGAGCAGTGAGATGAGACTGAACTAGAAGCAGTGAGATGAGAGTGAACTAGGAGCAGTGAGATGAGACTGAACTAGGAGCAGTGAGATGAGACTGAACTAGGAGCAGTGAGATGAGAGTGAACTAGGAGCAGTGAGATGAGAGTGAACTAGGAGCAGTGAGATGAGACTGAACTAGGAGCCGTGACATGAGAGTGAACTACAGTACGAGCAGTAAGATGAGACTGCCACCCCTAAACACACGGCACTGCCACCCCTAAACACACCCCTAAACACACCCCTAAACACGCGGCACTGCCACCCCTAAACACACGTCACTGCCACCCCTAAACACACCCCTAAACACACAGCACTGCCACCCCTAAACACACCCCTAAACACACCCCTAAACACGCGGCACTGCCACCCCTAAACACACGGCACTGCCACCCCTAAACACACCCCTAAACACACCCCTAAACACACGACACTCCCACCCCTAAACACACCCCTAAACACGCGGCACTGCCACCCCTAAACACACGGCACTGCCACCCCTAAACACACCCCTAAACACGCGGCACTGCCACCCCTAAACACACGGCACTGCCACCCCTAAACACACCCCTAAACACACAGCACTGCCAACCCTAAACACACCCCTAAACACACCCCTAAACACACGGCACTCCCACCCCTAAACACACGACACTGCCAACCCTAAACACACCCCTAAACACACGGCACTCCCACCCCTAAACACACGACACTGCTTTGGTCTTTGTCTTGGTCTGCTTACAATCTTACTAATGACTTTGATTGTAGTGTGTTCAAAGCAGGTGAACAGGACAGAATATGGGACCACAGGACAGAACATGGGACCACAGGACAGAATATGGGACCACAGGACAGAACATGGAACCACAGGACTTGTTGTGCTTTTCTACCTCAAAGGACTGAAAGCTGAGTCCAACGTGGAATCCCTCGGCGACGGTCACCTTCCACACACACACCTTATGGGGGCGGTAGTCATCAGGGTAGTTGGGCGACTGGATCTGGCCACTATCACGACTGATTTCGCCACCACAGATTGCTACAGGCACAAAAGGTTCAAGCATCACTCTCCTAATATGGATTTCCAATATGTGTGTGTGTGTTTGTCTATGACAGTGTGTCTATGCCTGAGTGTGTGTGATTGTGTGTGTGTGTATGTGTATACATCAGGGGAAATAGGTATTAAATGTATTGAATTTATTTTAGTAAGTATCCTTCCACTGAGGCTATTCACATGAAATTTTCACCAGATATTAGTATTAACTAAGGCAATCCACCCATATAACAAATCCAAACATTAAAGTCAATAAGTAGAGTTATGTGTAATAAAGTGGAATGACACAGTCACAGTATTCAGGTGCAATTTTGGCCCATTCTTTTAAACAGATAGTCTTTAAGTCTGGGCCTTAATTTCCTCTCTGAAACCAATTGAGTTTCCTTTGCTGAATGCTTTGGATCATTGTCCTGCTGGAAGGTCTAGCCATATCTCATCCTCATCATCCTGGTGGATGGCAAGATTCTCCCGGAAAAAAATGACTCCATTCATCATTCCTTCAACTGTACAAAGTGCCCGTAAAAAAACAGCCCCACATAATGATGCCTCCAAACCTCACTGTTGTATGGCATTTTTAGGGTGATGCACAGTGCCATTTCTCCTTCAAACATGGCGTGTAGTATGACATCCAAAAAGTTATATTTTGCTCTCTTCTGACCAGACTATATTCTCTCAGTATTTCATAGGCTTGTCCAAAATAGATAGATAGATAGATAGATAGATAGATAGCACTTTATTCATCCCAGGAGGGAAATTCAAAATGTCCAGTGGCTTACAAAAACACAGCGACATATCAACACTTCCACTGCTCCACTCATCATCATTCATACAGTGGTATAAAAATAGAGACCGGATTGATAAATATATTAAGTGCATAAATAGAGATTTAAAATTAACTTTAAAATTGTCCATATCACAGCACAGTCCAGTCGGGTTGCTGAGGCAGATATAATGGGTGTATGGTTATATGTGTGATTGTGATTGAGACTCAGAAGGTATTGAACAGTCTTATAACGGTGGGAACAAAGCATTTTCTGAAACATTCTGTTCTGCAGCTCAGAAAATGTTGTGTAGCAAACTTTTAACAAGATTCAACATGTTTATCTTCAGCAATGGGGTCATGTGGGGTGAGCATGTATAGAGGCCATGGCGGTGGAGTGCATTGCCTATGATTTTCTCTGTAACTATTGTACCTGCTGCCTCCAAGACTTTTTGGAGCTTTCTCTGAGTGGTCCGGACTGGCTCTTGGGCTACTCTTCCGACCATCCTTCTGACTTCCTGGTCAGAAATCTTGCAAGGAGATCCTGTGCATGGCCGGTTGATGATGCAGTGATGTTCCTTCCACTTGCATATAATGGCCCCAATGCTGCTTACTGGAAGATTCTGAAGTTTTGAAGAGCATCTGTAACCAGTTCCATTGATATGTTTTGCAACAATAAAGTTGCGAAGGTCTTGTGAGAACTCTTTGCTTTTACCTATCATGAAATGTTTCTTGTGTGACACCTTGGTAATGAAAAACCCTTTTATAGTCCATCAAAATGTACAAACCCAGCTTATATTAATTTGCACAGATAGGAGGGATAATTACTCTCTAACTACTTATAGATTCCAGCTTGTTCCTTGACTTGGTGTACTTCTTTTTCTCAGCATGTTCAATACTTTTTCTTTTTGTCATTCCACTTTCTTACACATAACTCTACTAATGGACTTCAATTTTTGGATTGTTTTATACAGGGGAAAATAAGTATTGAACACGTCAACATTTTTTTCAGTAAGTATACTTCCACTGAGGCTATTTGCATGAAATTCACCAGACATTGGTATTAACTTATGTAATCCACACATATAAAAGTGCACTATGGGCTCCACCAGTATAGTGTACTATGGGCTTCACCAGTATAGTGCACTATGGGCTCCACCAGTAAAGTGTACTATGGGCTCCACCAGTATAGTGCACTATGGGCTCCATCAGTATAGTGCACCACCAGTATAGTGCACTATAGGCTCCACCAGTATAGTGCACTATGGGCTCCACCAGTATAGTGCACTATGGGCTCCACCAGAGTACTGTGGGCTCCACCAGTATAGTGCACTATGGGCTCCACCAGTTTAGTGCACTATGGGCTCCACCAGTATAGTGTACTATGGGCTCCACCAGTGCACTATGGGCTCCACCAGTATAGTGTACTATGGGCTCCAACACCAGTATAGTGTACTATGGGCTCCACCACCAGTATAGTGCACTATGGGCTCCACCAGTATAGTGTACTATGGGCTCCACCACCAGTATAGTGCACTATGGGCTCCACCACCAGTATAGTGCACTATGGGCTCCACCACCAGTATAGTGCACTATGGGCTCCACCAGTATAGTGCACTATGGGCTCCACCACCAGTATAGTGCACTATGGGCTCCACCACCAGTATAGTGCACTATGGGCTCCACCACCAGTATAGTGCACTATGGGCTCCACCACCAGTATAGTGTACTATGGGCTTCACCACCAGTATAGTGTACTATTGGCTTCACCAGTATAGTGCACTATGGGCTCCACCAGTATAGTGTACTATGGGCTCCACCAGTATAGTGCACTATGGGCTCCACCAGTATAGTGCACCACCAGTATAGTGCACTATAGGCTCCACCAGTATACTATGGGCTCCACCAGTATAGTGTACTATAGGCTCCACCAGTATAGTGTACTATGGGCTCCACCAGTATAGTGCACTATGGGCTCCACCAGTATAGTGTACTATGGTCTCCACCAGTATAGTGTACTATAGGCTCCACCAGTATAGTGCACTATGGGCTCCACCAGTATAGTGCACTATGGGCTCCACCACCAGTATAGTGCACTATGGGCTCCACCAGTATAGTGCACTATGGGTTCCACCAGTATAGTGTACTATGGGCTCCACCACCAGTATAGTGCACTATGGTCTCCACCAGTATAGTGTACTATGGGCTCCACCAGTATAGTGTACTATGGGCTCCACCACCAGTATAGTGCACTATGGGCTCCACCACCAGTATGGGCTCCACCACCAGTATAGTGCACTATGGGTTCCACCAGTATAGTGTACTATGGGCTCCACCAGTGCACTATGGGCTCCACCAGTATAGTGCACTATGGGCTCCACCAGTATAGTGCACTATGGGCTCCACCAGTATAGTGCACTATGGGCTCCCACCAGTATAGTGCACTATGGGCTCCACCAGTATAGTGCACTATGGGCTCCACCAGTATAGTGTACTATGGGCTCCACCAGTATAGTGCACTATGGGCTCCACCAGTATAGTGCACTATGGGCTCCACCAGTATAGTGCACTATGGGCTTTAACTCTGTGCACGTCCCTGCAGTCCAGATTGATATGAGACCCTCAGCAGCCTCACAGGCTGAGTTTTGTGTCTCTGATCCTTACACACATAGCTGTCTCTGATCCTTTGAGCACAAACATAGCTGTCTCTGATTCTTACACACATAGCTGTCTCTGATCCTTACACACATAGCTGTCTCTGATCCTTTGAGCACAAACATAGCTGCCTATGATCCTTTGAAGCTGCAGCACAAACATAGCCGTCTCTGATCCATTGAGCACAAACATAGCTGTCTCTGATCCTTTGAGCACAAACATAGCTGTCTCTGATCCTTTGAGCACAAACATAGCTGTCTCTGATCTTTACACACATAGCTGTCTCTGATCCTTACACACATACAGTGCTGGCCAAAAGTATTGGCACCCATGCTAAAGTTGACTGAAAAGAGGAATATAAAATCATCTTTTGGAAATTGATCTTAATGCCTTAAGTGAAAAATGAGGAAATATCTAACCTTTAAGGACACCAATTTTCTTAGTGAATTAATAATGTATCATAAATAAATAAATGTTCTTCCTTAAAATACAGGGGTCATAAGTATTGGCACCCCTATGTTAAATTCCCATAGAGACCAGGCCAGTTATTTCATGGATCCAGAATACTGTGCATCCTGATAAAGTTACCTTGGCCTTTGGAATTAAAATAGCCCCACATCATCACATACCCTTCACCATACCTAGAGATTGGCATGGGTGTTATTTCAGTTAGCCTATTAGCTGGTTTGATTTGCATTGAGCTCAATGAGCATCAAACCAGCTAATAGGCTAACTGAAATAAGCACTGTAGCTGTCTCTGATCCTTTGAGCACAAACATAGCTGTCTCTGATCCTTTGAGCACAATCATAGCTGTCTCTGATCCTTTGAGCACAAACATAGCTGCCTCTGATCCTTACAAACATAGCTGCCTCTGATCCTTTGAAGCTGCAGTAGCAGGTACTGTGAGTGACAGAGTGGCACATCATCATCATCGACCATAATGCAACGGGGGTCAGTGTGATGGACAGCTCTGGTGTTGAGGAGCTCAGTTCCTTTGGGGGGATGGATAGATGGATGGATGGACGGTGCAGAGGCAGGTATCCGTGTGTGTGTGTGTGTGTGTGTGTGGTGTGTTACTTTCATATGTGATGGTGCAGAGGCAGGTATCCGTGTGTGTGTGTGTGTGTGTGCGTTGGTGTGTTACTTTCATATGTGATGGTGCAGAGGCAGGTATCCGTGTGTGTGTGTGTCGTGGTGTGTTACTTTCATATGTGATGGTGCAGAGGCAGGTATCCGTGTGTGTGTGTGTGTGTGTCGTGGTGTGTTACTTTCATATGTGATGGTGCAGAGGCAGGTATCCGTGTGTGTGTGTGTCGTGGTGTGTTACTTTCATATGTGATGGTGCAGAGGCAGGTATCCGTGTGTGTGTGTGTCGTGGTGTGTTACTTTCATATGTGATGGTGCAGAGGCAGGTATCCGTGTGTGTGTGTGTGTCGTGGTGTGTTACTTTCATATGTGATGGTGCAGAGGCAGGTATCCTGTGTGTGTGTGTGTGTCGTGGTGTGTTACTTTCATATGTGATGGTGCAGAGGCAGGTATCTGTGTGTGTGTGTGTGTGTGTGTGGTGTGTTACAGTATGTGTGTCTTGGTATGTTACCTTCATAAGTGATGGTGCAGAGGCAAGTATCTGTGTGTGTGTGTGTGTGTGTGTGTGTGTGTGTGTGTGTGTGTGTGTGTGTGTGTGTGTGTGTGTGTGTGTGTGTGGCGGTGTATTACCTTCATAAGTGATGGTGCAGAGGCAAGTATCTGTCCAACCCAGTTGCTGCTGTGTGTGAATTCTATCCATGTGTGTATCAGTGTGAGATGTGTGCGTCAGGAAGAGTGTCTCCACAGAAACGGCGAAAGAAACGGCCTGCTGCTGCTGCGACACACACATACACACAGTGGGATAATGGCATACACACACACACACACACACACACACACACACACACACACACACACACACACATCCATGTAAATGCACACAAACACAAACACACACCAAAAAAATTAAAATGTTCGGGCACACACACACACACAAACAACATGCACACAAGCGAATAAACACTCACACACACATGGAGAGACAGATTGTTTGTAGTATGTGATTGCACCTTAGGGTACTACTACCAAAGTCAAGATGCACAGTTTGAAGCTGAATTATGATGAATTTGAAGACTCTGAGCATTTGTTTTGTTTGTTCATGTATGTGTGTGTGTGTGTGTGTGTGTGTGTGTGTGTGTATGTGTGTGGACCTTTCAGAGGGGAATTTCTCCAGTGCCCATCTCGTATCTCCACATGATCATACCAGCACAAGTGACTCTTGTAGAGGTCCATAGATGTAAAGTTCAAAATGATCTGAGAGACAGAGAGAGAAATGGCAATCACACATCTACTGATAATCCTTCAAGGCCTGACTGACCTCAACCGGCGTTGACCACCAGACCCTGACATGGTTAACCGGCGACATCGCTGGTTCATTTATCATTACCCTGTTGTCTGTAAGCCTCCAACTGAAACTTTTACAGACTAGTGTAGTTGCCTCTGAACTTATCCCTGAGCCACAGATTTGACTAGTGTAGATGCCCCCCCAGCCACAGATTTGATTAGTGTAGTTGCCCCCCAGCCACAAAAAGCTCCAGCTACCCCCGACTGGGTCTCTCTCATTAGTCTGATTCATCTGAGAAGGAGCCAGAAGGAGCCGTTTGAAAATGCACGGTCTAGAAGAGCAGAGGGAGATCGTGTAAGTGTGTGTGTGTGTGTGTGTGTCACATAAGTGCTGCACATAACTAACCTGAAAAAAGAAACATAACAAGTTTCAAACTGTTACATGTAGATTGATTTTGTTGGGCTTTGATTTCAACATCTTGCACATCCAAATTTGTGTGAACGCATGAAAGCTATAGGCCTATGTTGAAGCCAAGCTAGGTTATATGCAGGGCTTAATTTGAGCCGGAACATGCCGGAACATGTTCCGGCACCTCCGACGTTGGATCCGGAACCTTTTTTATTGGATCCATCAATTAAGTCAATATAAAAAAGAAATCGCCTAAACGAAAAATAAATAAATTACTGTTTGTGTAGTGTTCAATGTTGATATCTTTCTTATTAGTCTTTAGAAATAGGGGAAAGACCAAACAGGATACAACAAGCTAATCGAGGATTTGAAAGTGCTTTATCCACAATATTGGCCACAGGTGGGTGACGGGGGTGACGGAGGGCCACAGGAGGGTGACGCGTGGTCATCATTGCAATATATAGCATACTTTAGGGCCGAGGCTATTAGCCCCTTGTTGGACTGTTTTGTTGGTTTCCCTGTATCTCCTGTTTTCCGGTCTTGGCTTGTGTGTGTGTGTGTCTTGTAGTGTGTTTGTGTCTCCGGCTCCCTGTCTGTGTCATATTATGTGTCAGTTCGATGTGTGTTTTGATGGGGGGGGGGAGGTGTCCGGGGGGGGATAGGGGTTCAGATAGGTATTCAGATGTGTCAATCAGAAATTACTAATCATTCCACGCTGTATCTAGTTGATTATTGATTACTGGGTGATCATCATTGCAATATATAGCATACTATAGCCTATATGTTTTTATTTCGGCCTATGCGTAGAGTGTTTGTCTAGTTTTTTTCGATAATTTGATAATGGATAATTTTTTTTTTTTTTTTTTTACATTTTACACCCATGCAGTGCAGTGTGTTGCAAGTTCTGAAGTTAATAAACATTGCCCTGGTGTACACACCGCGTTGTTTAGTTTTTTTTAGTCAGAGCTATGTACGCAGGTTTTTTTGTTGTTGGTCTGTAACAAATCCCCGTTTTGAGTCGCCGGATCCACCCGCCTTTGTGCTCCGGCACCTCCCACTTTACAAATTAAGCACTGGTTATATGGCCCCTGTCATAGCCAAAGATAATTCAAAAAGTGCATTTGTTACAACATATAGCGCTGTACTGAAAAGAAGTTAAAAAAAAAAGTTTGTTATAACCTCTCTGTACACTTTCAAAGTTTACAACACTTTAGTTTGTCTGTAAGGATCCTGCCCATGCTACCACAGAGGTGTAAGGGCTATTTTGAGCCTTGTCAGTGGTTTAAAAATAGTGATTCATTTTGATGTGGATCTCTGCTCCATAGCCACACGCTACAAACTATTTCATTGCAAATGCAAACAACAGTCTATCTCAAAACTCCAACTAACTAATTTTGCTCCCAAACGACAATTTGAACTCATAACTCATATCATTCATAACTCATATCATCCATAAATAGACCCAATGTTGTTTTAACTCCGTTTTTTTCTTTAGATTGAAATATCATTGACAGTTAAATGTCAATTTCATTTTCTAATTTACTTTTAATTTAGCTTTAAATTCACCCCTCATAAATGTACGCCAGCTCCCTCTGCTGCGGTCCTCCTCCAAAGCTGATTAAAGAGCAGACACCTTATATCAACACAGAGTCAACCAGTAGAATAGCAAACGCTATATTATATAAACACACACGTTATTGCAAACGCTATATTATATCAACACGCAAGTTATAGCAAACGCTATATTATATCAACACGCATGTTATAACAAACGCTATATTATATCAACACGCACGTTATAGCAAACGCTATATTTTTGGGGACCTTACTTTCTTCAGGCTCCTCATCATGTCTATGTTCTAATTCTTTTATTTCTGAGACATGTTTGTTTGTTAATTTATTTCTGAGACATGTTTGTTTGTTTATTTTTTTCTGAGACATGTTTGTTTTATTTTTTTCTGAGACATGTTTGTTTGTTTTTGGGGGCCTTACTTTCTCTCCGGGCGTGACCGAGATCCTCCAGACGCATTGCGAGTAGGCTGCGTAGCTGTTGGGGAACCCTGGGGAGGAGAAGTTCCCTGTGCTGTCCTGCAGAGTCTCACCGCATGCTGCACAGGGAACACACACACACACATGCACATGACACACACGCACAAACATATACACACATACACACACACACACACACGCACACACATATACACACATATACACACACACACACACACACACACACACACACACACACATACATATACACACATATACACACACATATACACACACACACACACACACACACACACACACACACACACACACACACACACACACACACATATACATACACACACACACATATACATACACACACACACGCACACGCACACACACGCACACGCACGCGGCACACGCATCAACACACATACACACACTCATACTGTGATAACCCTCATATGGACTGGAAATTGCTTTACATAAACAATAAAACTATTCATTTTCACTAATAACGTGTTTATGGACTGTAAGTCGCTTTGGACAAAAGTGTTTGCTAAATAGCATCAACATAAATATAAACAGATGAAGCATCTGCCATGTGAACAAATGTAAATGTACATGAATGAATATGAATAGGAATGTGTGTGTGTGTGTGTGTGTGTGTGTGTGTGTGTGTGTGTGTGTGTGTGTGTCTTACTGGGGCAGTTGTAGAGTTTGCGTGCCTGCGCTACGTCCCCTGCACTTAGTCTGGTCCTCTGGCCAATGGGGGGCCTCACACCGCTTACATCATAACGAGGTAGGATGGTATCTAGGAATATACCCCTTAAAACACACACACACACACACACACACACACACACACACAGTAGTTTAGTTTAGGAATATACCCCTTAAAACACAAACACACACACACCACACACAAAACACACACACACACACACACACACACACACACACACACACACACACACAGTAGTTTCGTTCAGGAATATACCCCTTAAAACACAAACACACACACAGTAGTTTAGTTGAAGGCTGTTTAATTAAAACCACATTCATTATGATGCTGATGATATAACATCTCCCTAGGTTTCCCCTTCTTCCACACACACACACACACACACACACACACACACACACACACACACACAGTAGTTCCCTCCCTTGGTTTCCCTCCTCCACATACAGTCAGCATCCCATTACAGCAATACAGTTTTTACAGCTGCAGTAATGTTTATGGTGCAGTAATGTTTATGGTGCAGTAATGTTTTGTGTAGATGTTTACGGTGCAGTAATGTTTTGTGTAGATGTTTATGGTGCAGTAATGTTTTGTGTAGATGTTTATGGTGTAGTAATATTTATGGTGCAGTAATGTTTTGTGTAGATTTTTCCAACTGCAGCAATGACAGGTCTCAGTCTATGTGTGTGCAGAGATGCAGTGGCCACAAGGGCTTAGTGGAGACTAAGGACGCGCTAGAGGAATCCAGGGACTAGCCCATGTAATACACCCTGCATTAAACTCACTAAAACAAGTGAGACTGCTACCAAAAAACATAATCTGGCCACTGTAAAACGCACATTTACTAGGCACCGCTAGCATGCTGTGTCGCTTGAAAAAACAGCATACATTGTACTGTACATTCAAAAAATATATTAGGCACATTCACATGGATGCATATAAATACATATACTGTACATACAGGTGGATCCCAGACAGAGATTAAAGGCTCAGGAAACCATTGCCGGAACTCTGACTCAATTAGCTGATTTGAGCTCTTCTCAGGTCGACATTTCCGTATCATAAATTCTTTATTCTAATATTTTCAGATTCGGATTTTTGATTTCCATGAGCTGTAAACTGTAATCATCAAGATTAGAATAATCAACATTAAAACAAAAAAAACAGGCTTAAAGTATTTCACTATTTGTAATTAATCTAGGTTATTATAATTATAAATTTCACTTTTTGAAATAAATTATGGGATAAAAATAACTTTTGCATGATCACATTTTTTGAGATGCACCTGTACATACATACAGTGCTTCCCTTTTTCCACATTTTGTTATGTTTCAGACTCATCTTAAAATGGATTCAATTATTTATTTTTTCTCATCAATCTACACACAATACTCCAACACCCCACAAAAAAAGCAAGTGTTTGGGGTGTTTTGTAAATGTATTTAAAAACTAGACCAATATGGGATTTTGAAGGCCGATACCGATGTTACCGATACCGAAAATATTTGAGTTTTTTAATAACCGATATACTGGCCGATAGTCAATGTAACACAATGTAAAAACTGTTTTCCCATAAAAAAGTACTAATCAAGGTGAGGCGTTACAGTATGTATTTGAATAGGCCTAACTATCTAGTTTTCCTAATGAAAGGCTCTTCATATACAGCAATTTATTTGTTTTAAACCCTCTATGGTACAGCGTTACCTACAGGCAACATATAGCCTAATTTGGCTAATAATTAGGGGGTGGGAACCCCAGTACTATCCAATGCAACTGCAAGAAAGAAGTCACATGACTCATAGGAAGTCATTTTGCTTCCTCATTCAGGGACTGTGCAGGTGTCTTGCAACTCCACATTTTCCCTCCTTTCCCTTGCATTTCTCAGTTCTTTACTTCTAGTAAATCATCAAGAAAAAATATGAGCAAGCTTTATTGATAAGTAAAGATGTATCAACAACTTTTCATAACATATCAATGTAGGTGTCATAGGAAATCTAAAAAAACTGCATGTTGCCCTAAGGCAACATGGTACCATAACAGACTCACATTTGGGGCCCTATCATGACAGTCAAAAGCGCATCGTCACTCGTCAAAAGCTTATTCAAATTTAGTAGGATGTCCAGTCCACGGAGGGTTTTCGTTATCAAACGTTGAGCGCATGGCGCAACAAGGTATTCCTAGGTTTTTTTAATCAGTCATGGGTGTGTTTGGGGCGTAACATCATTTAAACCAATGAGAATGACATCTGTCATTCCCTTTAACGGCGCAAAGCGCGATGTCAAATTAATGCATCGGTATTTTGACATTCAACGGCTGCTTGCGAGACCGTATGGAACAGTCATTCCACTAAACCATGCTTTACTAAAACCTAGCATAGCCTTCACTCATTTGTACTCCTCTATTATTTGAACTCATTGGCAAAGTGAAACTAACTTCACCATGGTGTCAGTCAACGACAAGACAGTTATATGTAGTTACTTTCACTATTGACTGACAATGGGTTACCATCGAAAACATAGGCTGGAAAAAGCAACACAGACCCTAATATTGCTCAAATGACTGAATAAAAAAACATTTATCCTGCAGAGGAGTTGCTTATATCTCGTGACAGTGCGTCTTCAGCTGTGCTCTATACGTGTCTCTCGCCTCTCCCCTAATCACTTTTAACTGTCATTACCAATTTGCAAATGATGGTGAATAACTACTCATCATGAGATGTACAGTATTTCGTAATATCTTTATTCTAATTATGTTTCCCATTGTAATTGTGCAATTTGTAATGTTTTGCATGGACATGCACTGGTGTGCGTTCATGGATGATAGAAGGATGGTGCGTTGTGCACCCGCCAATATGACTGCTGACAATGCGCTCTTAAAATAACATATAAATAACTCGCCATAGACTTCTGACCAAGTGTACAATAGCGATTTTTATACAATGTGCCAAGCCACTCCCTAAGTTGTTGAATGCCACACCCCTGGGCGCATTGTTTAAAAAATAAACGTGCAAAATAAGGAATTAAACTTTCCTTTTGCTACATAATGCCAGAAGTGAAAGGGCTTGCTGTGATGCTAAAGGAAGTGTGCTCAAAGTAAGAGCTGTATGAGGGACCCTTAGGTCAGGTTGACCCCCATGGAAAGGCGATGCATTAGTGAGCGACTCTATCCCTTTATGCAAGGGACCGTTCTGTATTTATGGAATGGATGGACCACCGGAGGAAAATAGGGGAGGGTCATGTCTTTTTATTATTTGTTGTTGAGGAGGGTCACCCAACTTTTTTTAGTCTTGGAGGGGGGTCACCCAACTTTTGTATTCATGAAAACAGCAAAATTTCAAAGTGGCTTGTTTGGTGCATATTTTCCATGTAGCTCTCAGTCTCAGTGTTCACACGTCGGGCACCCCTCTGCACACCACGTTTACCCCTCATTTCCGGCCTAGCCGGGAATAAAATAAAGGCCTCGTGCTGTGGCACTCGTAGAGACTGAGGGTACTAACGCATTTGCGCCCACTTCAGGTGTATTTGTTTCGCAACGTGCGTGTAAAATCATTGCGAGGTATGTACAAACAGGCCGCAATGATGTAAAAGCGCAAACTGGCTGTCGTGGGAGCTGAACATGGCAAATTGCATTTTTCGTGTCATGCATATGCATTCATGGGAGGATCCAGGGGAAAGTGTGAGTTTAGCGTAAAAAGATGGGAGGGGAAGAGTAAAAAGCACCTAGTTATGTATTCCGCGGTATGTACAAAGACTGCTCCTGAAAGCGCAAGTCAATTCTGTGCCTAAATACTTCCACCTTGTAAAAGCAGGTGTTAATCCAAATTGCAGTTCAATGTGTCAATAAGAGAACCTTTCAAAGACAACAGAATCGCTATTTAGAGCACCAGTTTTGTAAGTCTTTGTACTATCAAAAGCAACCTTAATTTTCGTTGGCCTTTCGAATGTCTTACTTTCACTTACACGTCATTCACTTAAAGTGACACCAGGCAACGTTTTAGTGTTAATTAATCATCTTCGTAAGTCGGTATATGGTTAAATGACTCATTACAGGGCGAATGAAGACTCTCTTGCCCGCCCCTACTGCCTGTAGGAAGAATATCCCGCTTGCAAGTTCAGTGTATCGTACCCGCCGACCAAAGCAGGATCAGTTTACATCCTGCATCCACAGCACAGAGACAGGTTAACGAAACGCTAGCGATTGTTGCAAACGTGTGTATAATGGCAGAGCCGGCCAAGAAGCAGATAACGCTACGCTGATAACGCTACGTTCGCAAATGTACTGGTACGTACATCTGGCCCTCAGTGGAGACTGAGGCTCATCTAGGCACTAGCAAAGATTCTAGAGCGAATGTGATTTCTGGCGCCATACTACGTTCTCTTTTGTTCCATGGCTGTCAACATTGAACATTGAAAATAAGGGAGATTTCCCGGGTTTCTCACCCAAAATACAGGAAAATGTCAACATTCGTCCCCATTACCTTTGGAAGGGTTGCAGTAGCAACAAAGTAGCCTACTTTATTCACGCCTAACAGCCTATATTCATTTGGTCAACTTAACAGCCTAAAAAGGCTAAATTTACCTTTGGTTTACTTTTAGTTTACCGTGTAACTTTAAACAGTGTGAATGCTTACTTGTGCTTCATTCATCCACACATCCAGCTCCTAACGTTTTGACAAGCATATGACCTTGTTCCTGCCCATCTCTAGCTTTGCTGTCTCCATCCTTTCTGTTTTTGTTGTTTGCAAAAAATATATAGTATTTATTAGTAACCATGCAGCAGCAAGTGCAATTCGTTAATCGCTGTCATTCTCTTTTCTGCGCAAACAAAAATGTGTTACGTTCGAAGTAGCCTATAGTGCGTAATTCTGCTTCATAAAGTTGAACAAATACATTTGGTTATTTCACAGAAAAGTATAAATAGCCAGTTTATGGTCTACAGTGCAGAGTTGGTAAGTTATGGTAGGCCAACTTGGACTGAATATACAAACAGGGGAATTCTTTCTCTACTCGCAGCTGAGTAGCCTGATTGTAGGCAGATGATTTGAAGACATCTGTTTCACTGGAACATAGCAACAGGGCAACACCGAACACTATAGGTACTATTCTACGGGAAAATATTAAAATGAATCCTGGGGAAAAGTTAAAATACGACAACCACGCATGTTAACTTAAATAGGTTAGCATCACTCTAAGTGGTTAAAGCTCCCTTTCAAGCAAGCGAGTTTGGAAAAGCGATGATTTGAAGACATCTGTTTCACTGGAAGGGCAAGGGGGGTAGCAACAGGGCACTCACCGTTCGAGGGCAGTGCTCAGTCCGAGGGGGGATAATCAGTTGTCTTTCAAATTCCCTCTGCACGCTAATAGGACAGTGGCAGTGCTATGAGTCCCATCGTTTCCCACCAGCAGAGCTAGTTGGCTAGTTCAAGCGTTTGCCAACTTAATAAAAGCTTAACTTCGTGTCACACTGTTCGCCAGCAGCAACATCCATCTTATTTGTTTTCAAGTAGCAGGGAATTCAAGCCAAACCGTTGCAACTCTGCCATCAATCATTATGTTAAGCCCACCTAACGACTCTATACGCGATTTCATTGGCCTGATTAAGTTTCGATTTCTGGAGCTCACAAGCCAACGGAGAGTTGCTAGACTAGCCGCTAGGGGCGCGCCTAGATTTCTAGGCTACCTTTCCCTAACATCTACACAGTCTTTATCTCAGTCTGGTCTTGCACACGCACTTGCCATTTGTCATTTAGCGAACACACACACTTACACACACACTGTGACTCCTTCCCCTCCTCAGCCACAACCACAACCACCACCATTCTCAAGACACATAGCCTTGATATCACAGCCATCCCAAAAGCACTTGAATCAGACATCCTCTACTGCAGACACAGTTTCATTCTAAAGACACATAGCCTTGATGTCATAGCCAAAGGCGGTTGGGAACAGGAGCAGAACCGGGCTGGATGATGACTGAGTACACTTCAGAGTCAGAGCCTGCCTTTCTCTCGCTCCACAGATATTTTGTGCAATGCCCATCACTCTGTTCCCATGGCAACGAGCTGATGAAGGGCAGTGGAACACAAAACAGAGTGGCAACAGAGAGGATCAGAGGGGGTCCGTCAGAGAATGGCAGGTAACTTTATGCAATAGCCTAATGCCTTATCATGTAATTAAAACAAACTAATTTTCACTTAATTAATAACTCCCACATTCTACAGTAATCTGCTGCATTTTGTAATAAACTGCTTTAACGCAATAATACAATTCTCCCATATTTGTAATAACCACTGCAATAGTAGTTCATTACAAAATGTGGGGTATTTATTACATATTGCGTTCAGACATTTTATTACAAAAAGCAGATTATTAAAAAATTCAGGTGTTTTTACATAATACAGTGTTACAAACTCTCTCCTCTCTCTCTCTCTCTCTCACACACACACACACACACACACACACAATTTGTCTCTCAAGCCCTCAGTCTTTTCCTTCTTTTAAATGTCAAAGTTATGCTGCAATTTCCCTCCCTGCATGTGGCCCTGGAGTGATGTCTGGGTTGTAAGACCAGATGGGGAATGTTCCGTGTTCCGTGTTCCATGTTCCGTTATCAGTGCAGCGGCTCAGGATGTGTTGAATCGGCACCTCTCACATGAGTCCGGCGCTTTCAACCATGGAAAAAAGCTGAACACAAAAAGAAAAGCACTGGCGGCAAGAATAAAAGCTTTTTATGGACTGACACACGCACAACAATAGAGAGAGAGAGAGAGAGTGTGAGAGAGAGAGAGAGAGAGAGAGAGAAAGAAAAAACAACAAGAAAGCAAAGGCCCAGGGCCAGAGAGGTAGGGAGGCTGGCAGGGCAGCATACAGCAGGCGAGTAGAGTATGAGTAAGGAGCCCTCTCCTCCTCCACACACACACACCACCCACTAAGCAGACACACACACACCACTCCACTAAGCACAGACACACACACACTACTCCACAAAGCACAGACACACACACACCACTCCACTAAGCACAGACACACACACGCCACTCCACTAAGCACAGACACACACACGCCACTCCACTAAGCACAGACACACACACACCACCCCACAAAGCAGACACACACACACCACTCCACTAAGCACAGACACACACACACCACTCCACTAAGCACAGACACACACACACCACTCCACTAAGCACAGACACACACGCCACCCCATAACGCACAGACACACACACTACTCCACAAAGCACAGACACACACACCCCACCCCACTAAGCAGACACATACACATACACCACTCCACTAAGCACAGACACGCCACCCCACTAAGCACAGACACACACCACATCCCAAAGCCCTTGGTTCTGGTTCTACTGTCGAATAGTACACTGACACAACGTTCCTAAAGCCCTTGGTTCTAGTTTCTCCAGTTCCAACGCCACACAGATGCACCACTGCATCTAGTTCTGGTTCTCTAGTAATGATCAGGCGTCAAACAATAACACAGACGTTTGTACAAATAACAGACAGAACTCACAAGAGCAGAGGGAGCAGTAAGTAAGGGATAATGGACAACATGGTGGTCAGTTCACAGAAATGAATGCGCCGTCGAGGTTGTAAAACGGCCCCAACACGAAGCGGAGGGCCGTTTAAACCTCGTAAGTGCGTAACTTCTGTGAACAGACCACCGTGGAGTCCATTATCCCGCTTATTCCACTGTTGTCACTTGCATTGTGTTCATTTCCTGTTACAATTTAACCGTTTTAATCGCTAAAACTCTCTTGTTTGTAGAACTACTTTCTTCCGACACATATCAACTAATTTCTCAACTTGCAGGACAAACTGCCGTTAAAAGTTCTAAATGGATGGTTGCTACGACCAAAGGCCAGTCGGTAGTTCTATCTCTCCCGTTGTCAAGCGGGCGTATCCCAAGATTCTGATGAACTTTAGCTTTGAAACATTTTACTTAGCCTGCTGTCATCCATCTAGCTAAAAGCCACCTCAGTCATATGCTACAATGTTGCTATGTTCTGATTGTCTGCATTTTACAGCTCGGATGCAACGTGACAGTTAATTTAAACTTCACAACGAGTTAATGAATTAATATACAAGTGTGACGTGCCAACAAAATGGATCTACTTCGTAGGTGTGCAAATAACATACGGTTAATGGTCATTCTAAATTACGTAGGACAATGGGAAATTCAACCAAGCAGTGGAATAAAACAAACATAAATGAAAGCAGTAAGTTCTGTAATCATGGATGAATTATGAACTTTCCGGCCCCTGGGCCCAGATGTAATTGTCGCATATGTAGGAGGGGGGGTTTGGGGGTCCTCCCCCAGAACATTTTTAATTTGTTTGATGTGATTTCCTGTATTCTGGTGCATTTTGGGGATGGCCAATACTTTAATTCAATCAGATTCATAGCCTACATCCTGATGTGTAGATATCGAGGCAGTGATTTAATGAAAAGACTTGGGCTTCAGAGCCCCCTGACCCCTTGGGCCCAGAATGCCCGTGCAGTAATCCATCTCTGTATGTAATATAATAAAAGTAATTTAAAATAAAATAGAAAATAAAATAGAATAAGCTTATACTGAGTTAAAAGCCAGGGAGTAAAAGTGTTATAAGATGTTATTTAGAACAAGCAAAGAAGGACTCAGCCTTATATGCAGTGGCAGCTCATTCCAGAGTTTAGGGCCAAGTACCTCAAAGGCCCGATCGCCCCTGGGTCATTCCACGTCAATTCAACCAGGGCCCACGCACTGGACCCACGGTCAAGGTTTTAAAAAAATTCTGAAAAAATTACCAGGTGTACCTATGTTACCCAGGAGACACACTGTAAAATTACCTTTATGTAAGATCAAAACTTTCCAAGATACAGCAAGTTTTACAGGGGGAGGGGGATGTCAATTTTGTTCGGCCTCTTTTTTTTGAGACCTAAGTGCGTGGGCCCTGGTTGAATTGACGTGGAATGACCCCCCTGCTCTTTAACCTTGACGGTGGGACTCCAGGGCGGAATTGGTCAGCAGACCTGAGTGCCCTTGATGGAGCATGTGGGAGAAGCTCCACGGCAACATAAAGAGGCTCCCTGTCATCCGCCACTCATCATCCAACAAGGTATTAGCCTGATAATTACTCTGCTCTTTTTTATTGGTTTAATTACCTGGAAAATGAGAGCCAGAAATCCATTGTAGTAGACCACCCTCAGCTTTCCAGTCCCTCACAGCATATTCACATCCAATCTGGGCATGCTGAATGAGCCTTTCATCTGTCATCTGTATGCTCTTGCACAAACACCAAACACTGCGGTTCAAAGTGGCTTTGAAATAAGCTCTCAACTCTCAGCTGAACAGGATGGGTAAGTGAAATTGAGGGGCATTTAATCCTCTGTCAGTCTCCGATGGAGCTCTAGATGTCTTCAGAATAGCACAAACTATCCCAGTGGTGCCTGAGTCTACTCAGGTATGAGAGTGCAGCTTTAATTTTCTTCTGTTCCGTCAGTGTGCCTGGACTCTGGCCACAGCAGACCAATGGAGAGCACAGCACAAAGGCAGTATGCTGGTCCAAATAGCAGAGTGGCAATTATGCTCAGTCATGTGCAAAAACAGACACACACACATACACACACACACACACACACACACACACACAGGAAGCAGCCTTCCACTGATCAACAGCTGCATATACCAAAATAGACCTAAAGCTGAAAGTGTACCTCTGTGGGTCAACAGGGATCAAAAAACTGCCAACACTTGACGGGTGAGTTCATAACACATTCATAGCAGCTGTCATAAACTGCAACATAAAGCATTCATGACGGTTTCATGAGACATGACTCAACATTCATACCAAACCTTTCATGAATGTGGAAGACAGAACAAAATATCAGTGCTGTTTTAAAACTGTTTGTATAATATCTCCAAAGTCCATGTAAAATCCATTCCACTTGATTACAAATGCTACAATCCTGAGGTAGCCGTTGGAAGATTACACAGACCTCAAAACACTTGCGAAAGCCTTCTCGTTTTGATTACAGCGGTGCTAGGTAACGTTAAATCCGTGTTTAAGTCAATAAAACATTGCTAACATTAGTGAACAGTTTTTGCTACTGCGAGTAAGGATCTGCTGAAGTGCCACGAGGGCCCAGCAAAGGAACTTCAGAAACAATCTTTAAGCTCACGATATTCAGATTAGCCCAAAACGTTAATGGCACTCCGGGAATCCTCCCGAAGCTCCTGCCTACATCATGAGGTTATTAAAGCTGGTTCCGAATTAGTCATTGAATCAAAGGCTTCACTATGTTAGATAGAAGCTAACAACCTGTTAAAATGTACCAGAATTCAGGAAATTGCGTCTGGTTCTAGTCAGTTTTTTTTCTGGTGGAGGACTCCCAACACCCCCCCGTCCCCCAACCCATCCCGCTCAACTGTTCCACCCACTTTCAAAAAGCCTCTGACACCCATGTGACAACCTTTGCTTTCAAAGACAGGGGTCAACAATCTTTACTTTCAAAAGAGACATTTAAAGACAGGGGTCAACAACCTTTACTTTCAAAAGACATTTTTTGGCAAGGTGAGTCTAAGACAGGGATCAACAACCTTTACTTTCAAAAGAGACATTTTTTGGTATGAAAGAAAAAAATGTCTGGAGCCTGAAAAACAATTTCGTCCCTTTAAATTGAGGTTGGCTATTTTCCATTTCAGTTTCAATTTAATTTCACTTATAGAGCACCAAAACATTACACATGTCTCATGGCGCTTTACAGAGTGTTATGCTACAACCTGGTCTAATTTAGCTTATCTACATTACCTGAGATCTGGGCCGAAGGTTTACTAGAGAGAAAACGACTCCAAGAGCAAATGCCACTTGTCTCGCTAGGGGTGGGAATCACAGGCGTACAGGCACCCCCTTGCAGGCGTACAAGAAAAGGGATGCCGTTTTACATAACAAAACAACACAAATTGCATTGCAATGCCTGTGAATAAATCATGTCATTCATACATATATTTATGGTGCTAGTGTGACATTATCACAGAAACCATTGAAAACCTTGTGATACATCACCATCTTCTGGATATTCTGTTCCACCTCTAACCTGCACACATACCTGGAAAAGGTGTTCCTGGCATAGTGCATGATGCTGTCGAAGTCGTAGGTTTCTCCGAGCGAGTCCACCTCACCAGGCTCCATCTTCAGGAAGTTGTACTCCTGACCTGATACACCCAGAAGACAAAAACACATTTAGGAGATCACATTAAACACATACATAACATTAAACACATACATAACATTAAACACACACATCATTAGGTCACATTAAACACATATATCATTAGGAGATCACATTAAACACATACATCATTAGATCACATTAAACACATACAGCATTAGGAGATCACATTAAACACGTACATCATTAGATCACATTAAACACATGCAGCATTTAGGAGATCACATTAAACACATACACCATTAGATCACATTAAACACATACATCATTAGATCACATTAAACACATACATCATTAGGAGATCACATTAAACACATACATCATTAGGAGATCACATTGACCATATGTTTCACCGCAGGCAGCGCAAGGTAAGGCAAGCTCATTTCTAGAGCAGATTTCATACACAGAGGCAATTCAATGTGATTCACATAAGTGAACCACAAAAACTTGTGCAAATCAAGGGGAAACAGGTTACCGGGGGGGTAAAATGACCATAATTTTCTTTGTTTGGGAGAAATGGACCATGTCGCCTCCTTCACATTTTGTTTCAATTAATTTGCAAAAGAGTGTACATTCTCTGTGCACTTTGATTTATACAGAACACAACACATATGAGACATTAGTATACAGTAGGCCAGGCCTACATCCTCTACAGTGTGCATCTTCATATTGAGTATACAGTAAGCCTACATCCTCTACAGTGTGCATCTTCATATTGAGTATACAGTAACCCTACATCCTCTATGTATCTTCATATTGAGTATACAGTAACCCTACATCCTCTACAGTATGTATATTCATCCTGAATGCCCAAACAACAGAGACAGAGACAAAGGGTATACAAGCATACATCCTCTACAAATGAATGCCCAAACAACAGACAACAACAGCCAATTTTTTTCTAGCTGGTGTGTCAGCTGACAACTCAGCTTGGAGGAGTTGACCCCAGTAGCCTATCTATCTACACACTGTCCCAGATGGAGAGGAGGAGAGACTGGACAAGCCAATGACACAGGCTCCTACAGCTCATCCAGTAAAGCCATGTGCTCAAATCCAACCTCATCACCCATCATAAGGCATGCGCTTGGCTTGAAAATATCTATCTGAGCAGTTCACATGATGTCTGAGACATGCATGGCTGCCAACCGTTCAGTCAAATTCAGAACCGTCCCATATTGGAAAGGTTAAAGACATGTTCCGTATAGAACTCATACAGAATACACTTTGTTCAGTGGAAATAAATCCATGATAAGAGAAATAATATAAATTAGACTATGAACGAAGATTGTGCAATTCATATGAGATAAAAGAAAACGCATCCCAATCGCGATCATCACTATCCCAACAGAGAATGCATTTTTAATGGGTTGTTTTGATCTCAGACTCTTATCTTGTGATATGTACAGTTATAATGCACAGTACTGCACCACGTACCTTGCTGGATGTTGTCTCTGAAGATGGCTACGTGCTCATCTCGATCTGGACGTGTGTGTTCGTGCCAGAAGCCGATGACATGACCCAGCTCGTGCACCACGATGCCGAACTTATCACAGTTTTTTCCAATGGAGATGGCCTGGGGCCCCCCGCTTCCCCACGTACGAGCAGCACCTGGCAGGAGTCACCCAAACACACATCACACACCACCTGGCAGGAGTCACCCAAACACACATCACACACCACCTGGCAGGAGTCACCCAAACACACACCACACATCAATGCAATACTCGAGACTGGGGAACGATTATAGGCTTTGGAAGTTTGGTTTTTAAAACCATTTAACACTTTTTTTAAGAATATTTCTAAGCCATGATGTTTCTATTGTGCATTTCAGTATACAGTCATGGCCAAACGTTTTGGCAGTGACACAATTTTGTGTTTCTCAAACTTTGCTACTTCAGCTTTTGAGGTGCCAATTCACATTGCCTTTAGATTATTGTGCATAGTGTGCACCGTGAATTACCAGTAATTCATTGCAAAGAGGTTTTATTAATATAAAATGCTGTCACAAAAAACCCACAAATTATTAGCAAATGTCATTCTAGTTAGTAGCCTATAATCAAATCATCAGCTCCAGGAAATGTGTGAATGAGAACAAGTCATGTGAAATCAACATTTTAAGAGGGGACTGATTGCTCTGAAAGGACGGAAATGATGAATCTTGTGTTGATAATGGCTACCTCCACAGCAACACATGCAGCTTAAATGCTTATAGAGTTGTTCTCCTGAATACACATGAAACATTTCAAAAATAATCTAAAAATACTGAAGAAAGTTTGCTAAACAAAACATGTGTCACTACCAGAGTGTGGGGTCACTGATGCTGCTTTGCGATTTTTGGACTTTTATTTTGACAAAATGTCGTCATTATGTCTTCCACATTCATGAAAGGTTTGATATGAATGTTGAGTCATGTCTCATGAAACAGTCATGAATGCTTTATGTGCAGTTTATGACAGCTGCTATGAATGTGTTATGAACTCACCTGTCAAGTAAAGTGTTACCGAAATGTCTTTGTCTTCAAAAAAAGCAAACAAAGGATTCTTTGATGAAAGCAAAGGACACAATTATTATATTATTACATGAAGATGATTTCATGAGATTTATTTCATTACCGGTATTTAAAATTGTGTTATTATTATTCATTATAACTTTATCAGTTACTATTTGTCATGTTCCATTCTCATTTTATGTTTTCATGGAAAACAGGGACATTTCTAAGTGACCCCAAATGAGTGAACATGCCTCTGAGCTTGCATCTGAGCACGCATTTAAGAGTTTCAGCTTTCGCTGTGCAGAGTGGACTACCAACCTAAGAGGAGGACCCTGTCCAGAGACCTCGCCAAAACACCTACTATTGCATTCTCTTTATGCAAATTTCGTAACATGAACTAGTGAAATGTATGTTTGAGGTGGTAAAAGGGGCAAGAAAAAGACAAGGACAAGAACAAACATGCATCCACTGAAAGGGTGCCTTAGGCAAAGACCGAATGGTAATATACAGTAATTTCCTATTATATTAGTTGCACCACGCATACACCGCATGAATAAGAAAAAATGGTAACACTTGACGGGTGAGTTCATAACACATTCATAGCAGCTGTTATAAACTGCACATAAAGCATTCATGACTGTTTCATGATACATGTGTCTTATTCATGCGGTGTATGCGTGGTGCAGCATAGCTCATAGCATGTCCGTTAGCATAGCTCATAGCATGTCCGTTAGCATAGCTCATAGCATGTCTGTTAGCATAGCTCATAGCATGTCCGTTAGCAGGGGTGTAGTATAAAATAAGAGGTGGGTAAACTATGAATTCTGTGATCACAGTGAGGTGGACTGCGCCATGCGGTATCTGATTTTTAAAAAAGGCATTCAAAAAATGTTTGATGATGGTGGAGGTTATTGTCCAATGTTCATAACAATACCAATGGTATAAATGGTTCCTAGAGTGTTGAGGAACATACTGTGAATGCGGATAATATGTGTGATTTTTTAATGTTAAAAGTTCGAATTGGTGAATAAACTCTTTTGAGAGGTGGATAAACTCTAATAAGAGGTGGATAAACTCTATTTCTGAAATTTCAGAGGAGGATAAACTGTTTACTTGCGTTTAGCCTCCACTACATCCCTGGCCTATACATTGGGAATGCATTTGTTTTTTTCGGTAACACTTTACTTGACAGGTGAGTTCATAACATTATAGCAGCTGTCATACACTGCACATAAAGCATTCATGACTGTTTCATGAGACATGACTCAACATTCATATCCAACCTTTCATGAATGTGGAAGACATAATGACGACATTTTGTCAAAATAAAAGTCCAACAATCGCAAAGCAGCATCAGTGACCCCACACTCTGGCAGTGACACATGTTTTGTTTAGCAAACTTTGCTTCTTCAGTATTTTTAGTATTTTTCACCTGCTAACGGACATGCTATGAGCTATGCTAACAGACATGCTATGAGCTATGCTAACGGACATGCTATGAGCTATGCTGGGGATGCTATGAGCTATGCTAACGGACATGCTACCTCTTATTTTACCACTACACCCCTGGTATAGGTTTTAGTTTGCTGCAGTGATAGTAAAGCATTGCATTGATAGTGGATGTAGTGAAATAGCACTGTATCTAAAAAAGCAATATATGTAATGTGCTGTTACTATTTCTATTGAAACAGCTATGTCACAGCAGAATATTTAAAACAGTTTTAAACATGGCTAAACCAATTATAGCGAAGGACCAGACCTATCCATTTGATAAGATTCCTCTTCTCTTTACAATCTATTCAGTGTTTACCAAAAGCACCGCTAGACATTCACACTTCCTCTACCGCACTTCCTCTGTGCTGTTCCATGTAAGAGAGAAAAAGGGAGAAAAAGAGAGACGAGGAAAGGGGTGGAAAGGGTGAAAGCATGAGTAACAGAGGGACAGAAAGAGTGAGTGTTAGAAATGTAAAAAGAGAGAGAGAGAGAGAGGACGAGAGGATGACAGGAGATGAGTGTCCCCCTGCATTGTCCCTGTGCGCTCACCCACAGGGCAGGTACGTGAAGACGATGTAGCTTTCCTCCGTGCTCCTCTCGATGAAGGCCACGCACGTGTGTTTCTCCCAGTGACGCATGGCCTGCTTGAAGATGGCCCTCTGGCTGCCTGCACCAGGGAGAGACAGACAAAGGGGCCATGTGACATCACTTCCCATGAGCATCACGGCCTATAGTCTTCAAAATGTTGCAAAGATTCAACGAAAACAGTGGTGCACATAACACCCTGTTGCTCGTGCAAGTGCTCTGAGAGGCTCAGTGTTTGCTTTCATTTCTATTATTTCTGAGCCTGATGAAATCGATGTAAATATATATAGGTTTTGTTTTCTAAGCAAATATAGGTTTTCATTCCTGTCTGTTATCTGTACTAGCCTGGGTTTTCCCATGCTGCCTTGCGCGCGCTATTTTTCACGCTGCTAGGCAGCCTGGATTCTATGGACTTCGTTTTCACCTCGACGAAGGAACCAGTCACAGAACGGAGGGAGGGCAGCAAGACGATGACGACACACCGAAGCCGTTATGAGCTACGTACATATGCATTTGATAGACATTCGTAGCGCCCAATAAACGGCTCTGGGCATTCGTAAACCACGTTTCAAATACAAGAAAATGAATGTCTAGTTCCCAGACCCTATCTCAATGAGATTAGGTCTGACGTTAGCCAGGCTATATCTGTACATGACTTTAGGTGGATCTGTTGGGCTCTCTGCCTGTGTAATACGGCATGTTGCATGTTGATGCTGATAGCACATACTCGCCACATGGGACAATGATGCTATTACCTCGAAAGCATGTTGCACATCAATGTGACCAATCATGTTGTTCAAACTAGAAATTGTAGCAAAACAGAACAAAACGTTTTGCTTTTGAACGACTGCTGTCTGCCTGTGTGGCTGACACAGGGGGTCAGGATTGGGAGGTCAACATCCAGCGCCATCCTCAAAATGGAGTCCCTCAAGTGGTTAAAACAAAGCATTCAATGAACAATGAAGGGATCCCCATTATGTTCCACAAAATGAAAGATAAAATAAATCAAATCAAATTATTTGTTCTATGGATAGTACTTTTAACATTCATTGTTTGTGGAAAAACATTTGTTGTTAATAAAATGTAATGTTTACAAGTAGGTCATACTACTGTTTATATAGAATATTTATAGTGTGTTTGAATGAGAAATGAGTGTTTGTGTGAGAGTGTGTGTGTGTGTGTGTGTGTGTGTGTGAGACCATACCACTGAAGTTTCCGCTGATGACATATGGAATGACAGCATCTGGCCACACCCTCTCTGGCCTGGCTGTCGCCGCCCTCTGTCGCCCGGCCTTTTTGATCCAGTAACCACCGACCGACTCGTTTCCTGCAACAGACAGCCCCATCACTACTGCAAACAGGAACGCCACCTCTCCATCACTAGTGCAAACAGGAACGCCACCTCTCACCTCTCCATCACTAGTGCAAACAGGAACGCCACCTCTCCATCACTAGTGCAAACAGGAACGCCACCTCTCACCTCTCCATCACTACTGCAAACAGGAACGCCACCTCTCCATCAATACTGCAAACAAGAAGGCCACCTCTCCATCACTAATGCAACCTCTCCATCAGTGCAAACAGGGCGCCACCTCTCCATGACTACTGCAAACAGGAACACCACCTCCTCCATCACTAGTGCAAACAGGGCCATGCCCTCTCACCTCTCCATCCATCACCTCTCCATCACTAGTGCAAACAGGAACGCCACCTCTCCATGACTACTGCAAACAGGAACACCACCTCTCCATCACTAGTGCAAACAGGAACGCCACCTCTCCATCACTAGTGCAAACAGGAACGCCATCTCTCCATCACTAGTGCAAACAGGAATGCCACCTCTCACCTCTCCATCACTACTGCAAACAGGAACGCCATCTCTCCATCACTAGTGCAAACAGGAACGCCACCTCTCCATCACTAGTGCAAACAGGAACGCCACCTCTCCATCACTAGTGCAAACAGGAAGGCCACCTCGGCACAAACCAAAGCAGCATGGACCAATGCCTGACACAGTGCCCCAACTGCATGTGACGCAAGCGAGTGTCAGCGACAAAATGAGTTTGTTTGATTACTTTGTTTTCAACTGGAATGTCCCACTGGAACGAGGCACAGTGACGCTTTGAGCAGAACTAGTCTAGTAGTACTAGTAGTGGTCGGTACTAGTAGTGGTACTAGTAGTGGTCGGACGTCTGTCTGTCTGTCGAAAAACGACATAATAAAATTGCATATTTAATGGGGATGGAGAACATTCAATCCTATGCAACAGTCAGACACACACATGCAAAGGACAAGCTGTGAAAAAGGCAGTTTTCTGCAAGCAGGGTTGGTTGGGGTCAATGTTATGTGTACAGTATGTATGAACGCTTGTGAGGCTCTGTACAGACTGTGAAAACAATTTTCCTCTGTGGCCAGTAAAGTCTGTCTGTCTGTCTGTCTGTCTATCTTTAAGTGTCAGTCAGAAAGTTTTGTCAATTCAATGGGTATAAATGCCATATTGATGAGAGGGTTCTGTCTTTTTGGCCAATGATTGCACTTGGGAAATGAAATCCAATCAAAGTGCCTGCAGCAGCATGACTGATCCAATAGGTGCCTAATTGAGATATAATAACCCCAGTGAATTGCTCTCGACGGCTGTTCTGTTGGTGGAAAATTTTTTGGTGATTTGTTTTTGATGGTAAATAGGCTTGGATTTTGCTTGGCCATTGTGGGAAATACCTTACCCTATAGCACTAGGAATATAATACCTACCTCTCAGGTATATCTATGTATATAATGTGTGTGTGTGTGTATATATGTATGTGTGTGTGTGTGTGTGTATATATATGTGTGTGTGTGTGTGTGTGTGTATATATGTGTGTGTGTGTGTGTGTGTGTGTGTATGTGTGTGTGTGTGTGTGTGTGTGTATGTGTGTGTGTGTGTGTGTGTGTGTGTGTGTGTGTGTGTGTGTATATGTGTATATATGTGTGTGTGTGTGTGTGTGTATATATATGTGTGTGTGTGTGTGTGTGTGTGTGTGTGTGTGTATATATATATGTGTGTGTGTGTATGTGTGTTTGTGTGTGTATATGTGTGTGTGTGTGTGTGTGTGTGTGTGTGTGTGTGTGTGTGTGTGTATTTGTGCATGTATGTTCACACTTTGCTCTGGCAGTTAACCCACAGAATAGCTCAGTGAGAGAGTTAAGATTAACGACTAGAACACTAAGGCCAACACACATTCCACCAGGTTCCACACATTCCACCAGGTTCCACACATTCCACCAGGTTCCACACATTCCAACATTCAGGAGCCGACAGTCTATCTAATAGATCTGCAGTCAACTATCTAACCAGCAACAACAAAGAACAAAATGTTGTGTGGTTTGACTGTCAATCATGCTATCATCATCCTCATCATCATCATCAGTCGTCACCACCATCATTGTTGTCATCATTAACCATTGTCATCCATTATTTTCTGAATTACCCTACTTCTCCTAAACTTCCATTAACTCAATCAGCACTGTCTCCAGTCTGTTTTTATTTTTTATTAGCAGCTTAAGTTAGCAGGCCAAAACGGCAGAAGTGAACACTGACTGATGTTGACTTGTTACAAACATATTTGGTTATCAGCCGTCAACAAGTAATGACAAGCCCACAACTGGGCAATTCTGTTTCCCAAATTTCCCCAGTTTCCCACCAGTTATTCCCTCATGAGATGACATTCACAATCACGTCTTCACTGGGAAAAATGTATTTCCCATGTGCATGAACGCACCATAGGTTTCCTATATGTCTAGTAGCTATTTGCTGATTGCTGTGTGCATGTGGTTGACATGTGTGCAGGGTAGAAATTTAACTGAATTTGCATTAGATCAGGTTGTTATAGTTGATGGAATCCACTATCTTAAAATCCCCTGGCTTCTTATTATTATAACCTTTTTTTTACCTTTTCAAAAATGAATGTGGCTCTAACCGCTTATCGTACAGACATTTTGAAATAACTGTTGTGTAGGTCTGGAATTCAGATTTCAGATTTTTTGAAAAGTTTATACTTTTTGAGAAATAGGGGATTAAAAATGTCAAAAAGCTAATTTTTCCCCCATAGACTTCAATGGCTGTGATGTCATAATGGCCTAAAGCCAGCTGCGCTCGTTAAGCTGTCAGAGTAGTTCCTTGGCTAATCAGAACACTGGCACAGGTGTCACCTGTGAATCCAACTGTCTCAGCTTCTTAGCATACAATCTGGCTCATCCTGAACTACATATCCTGTTTAAGTGTTTCCCGTGTGTCAAAATAAAAGTCACAGGCATATCACATGCTTTGCGCATTATTAATATATATGCGCATAATTATTAAGTGTTTGTATGGACTCAAAGATGAAGTGAGTTGATGTTGAAGGTCAAAAGTCAAAGGTCAAGTCCATGAATACACTGAGCACGATATCTCAAGAATGCCTTGACATACATGCCCGAAATTTGGTATGAGTGTTTGTATGGACTCAAAGACGAAGTGAATTGATGTTGGAGGTCAAAGATCAAATGTCAAGGTCAAAAACACCTTGAGTGTTATATCTCAAGAACGCCTTGACACACAAGGTTTTTTGGGACAAGGGTTTGTATGGACCCAAAGATTAATTGATTCAATGTTTGTTTTTTCAGGAATCTCCCACCAACATTAAGCCAGCAGCTTTCCATCCACTACTGTAATTCCTCTGGCATTACATTTCTAATCAATATTATGTTGCAAGATGATTTTTTTAAAAATACATTTAAGTTCCATGTTATAGACTAACTTCAAATATTAAAAATTTCCAGTTTATTCCCATTAATTCCCGTTAATTCCTATAGAAAGTTTCCAACTTTGAAAATTCCCAGAATTTTGCAAGCCTACATGGGTGTGAGTGGTCTACCATCAGGGGCAGATGTGCGTGTATGTGTGTGTGTGTGTGTGTGTGTGTGTCTGTGTGTGTCTTACCTGACTGAGTATGGTTGATCATCAGGCGACCTTCCACCCTAAACATACGCAGGTCTTCTTCATCGAGTGCAATGTCACCCAAAAAGGCAGCTAAAAGAGGACACACACAGACACACACACACACACACACACACACACAGAGCCATTAGCATCATGCCCCTCATTACTGTAATTGTTGTGCTCTTTCGCTCTGAGATGGGTACACAGTCCCAGCCTCCACCATCAGTATATGATTGTGTGGGTGAGTGGGTGAAGTTCAGGGATAAAATTGTAAATCTGTTTGAGAGTGCTCATATAGTATAAGCGTATATATAAATCCGATTGAGAGTGCTCATATAGTGTATAAGCGTATATATAAATCAGTTTGAGATTGCTCATATAGTATATAAGCGTAGTTTGAAAAGTGTGCTCGTAGCGGTTGAAAAGCTCAAAATCCAGTCCATTTCCCATTCACCATTCTTAAGTGTGTCCTTATGAGGATGTACTGTAACCACATAAAAAGAAAAAATGGACTTGGACGTTGAAAGGACAATGTACATGAATTGATCTAGATAAACTTGCCTTGCCTATGGGCAACTCTATAGAGGCTACCATAGAAACCGTGCAATGCAGTTGCAATGATTGGCCTATGATGGCGGCTGTCACTTCCTGTTTCTCTTTCAGCTATCAGTGCATTGTGGTTGACATAATGACAGGTGTGTTCTTTCAGTCTTTGAACAGAGGTGAACATTTGCGTCAAACATGCTTCCTTTTAACTGTTTTCAATTTTACTATTAAAATGATATCATGTAAACTTTCCATTTCAATGCTAACCTTTCGTCAAGGATATATAATACATGCAAATAAAATATTTTGATACAAAATACTAAGCCATTTTCCTCAACCTAATAAGATACAAATTTTATTGCAAAATATATATTTTTTAATTTGAAATACATATTGTAAGTACAGTACATGTATTAGAGCTGAAGACGTTTGCCCGAACCCGACGGGATTTGACGGGTTCGGGCTTAATTTCTATCATTTCACGTGGGCTCGGGCCAGGCTTGGGCTTGCGCTCTGGCATGCGCGGTAGGCTAAATGAGTGGTCAGGTGATGCGTTTCGATTAGCTGCGAGAAAGATGCAAAAATGGATGCTGACTCTGAGGAGGTGAAACGGAGGCTGGCCTCTGGCAATCACGTTTTAGTTGAACCGGCAAAGAAAGCAAAGTCTGAGGTGTGGAAAAGTTTTGGCATGTGCATAATGAGAATAAAGAGCCAGTGGGTTAGCCTATGTGAAATCCGAAGGATGCAACATTCTGCAGAACGATAGGGAATTCGTCGCCGATAAGGCGTGTTGATCAAAGCTTGTCCACACCTGCCAGCGCCCGGGATCAACCTACAATCACATCGTTTGTTACAGCAACAAAACCCAACCCTGCAAAGGTGAAACAAATGATTACAGAGAACAAGTGTGTCAGCTTTCGCTGTAAAGACATTAGGCCTTTTAATATCGTAAATGGCGAGGGGTTTGAAGAGCTGGCGCAAGAACTATGTCAGGGCTGCGTATGGGAGGGTTCCCGCAAACTTCAGAGTGTTGAGATGTTATGATGTTACAGAGGACTTAGGCTATTTTATTTCTTTGTTCCAACTTCCAAGTGGCCTAGCCTACGTTAGTCATGAATAAATGATGTTAAAAAATGTATAAATGACTCATTCTTGACAAAAGGCAAAAGAGCTGCGTGTGTGCGAACATTTGAATAATGCCAGGCTGTAAACGGGTTCGGACTTTTAAAAAGCTGTCAGTCTCGGGCTCGGGCTGATTTCTGTCGGGCTCGGGCCTTGTCGGGCCTAACTTTTAAGGCATTTTAAGCTTTAAGAGGCTTTTAAGCCATGCAAGAAGCCTCTGACACACACACACACACATGCACGCACGCACACACACAGACACACACACACACACACACACACACACACACACACACACACTCATTCACTCAGAGAGAGAGAAAGAGAGACACACACACACACTCACACTCACTCATTCACTCAGAGAGAAAGACAGAGAGAGAGAGAGAAAGAGAGAGAGAGAAACACACACACACTCACTCATTCACAGAGAGAGGGGGAGAGAGAGAGATCAGAGAGTGTATAAGATGGTTGTTGAACATTCCCAGTGCGCAGGTCTTTCCCACGTCTCCTCTCAGAGACGTCCTGCTGGGTGACGCCCGGCTCTCCAGCGCGGTAATGAGCACAGGACAAGACGTGAAGGGCCTCGTGGACACAGCACACTCAGAATACACACACACACACACACACACACACACACACACACACACACACACACACACACAACACATAAACCCAAGCACACACACACTCACACATATTCCATTTACATTGTTAAAGTAAGTATGCATCACAAATGATTAGCTCACAATCGTAGGCTAAATAGACAAACAAAAAAAAATCGGGTCAAAAGGATGCCACATGCCATTAAAAATAGAAGAACCCACAGGGCCCAAGGGCCCATCTGGTTGTAAAGCTCCACAGCACTGAATCTGCCCTACTGAAAGTGTACAACGACATTCTGCTCTGCACTGACTCTGGTTCCTGTGCCATTTTAGTTTTATTAGATCTTAGTGCTGCATTTGACACCATTGACCATGATATCTTGCTGCGCAGGCTGGAACATAGAGTTGGTCTGCAGGGCACTGTACTAACCTGGTTCACCTCATACCTCAAAGACAGGACTTTTTCAGTTAAATTGGGAAATCATTCATCTTCATCTGCTATGAAATGTGGGGTCCCCAAAGTTCAATCCTTGGCCCCCTCCTCTTCTCTCTATACATGTTGCCCCTCAGTTCCATCTTTGATAAATATGGTATCCAATACCACTGTTACGCTGATGATACCCAGATCTGCTACGCTTGATGATACCCAGATCTGTCTCCAATACCACTGTTACGCTGATGATACCCAGATCTGCTACGCTGATGATACCCAGATCTATCTCCAATACCACTGCTACGTTGATGATACTCAGATCTATCTCCAATACCACTGCTACGCTGATGATACCCAGATCTATCTCCCAGTTGCTCCTCAGATCCCATGTTTATTAAACAAACTGCATAGCTGCCTCAATGACATTAAATCTTGGATGGACTGCAATTTCTTACAACTCAACGACAGCAAAACCGAAGTAATCATATTTGCCCCCCCCTCAAACAATGTACACTCCGTGGTTAGAAATCTTGGTGTCATGCTGGATAGCTCTCTAAATTTTAATAAACAAATCAATAGTGGGGTCAGAAGTGTTTTTTATCAACTTAGAGTAATAGCTCATCTCAAGTCTTTTTTTTTATTATCTCAGAATGATCTTGAAATTCATATAGATGCTTTAATTACCTCCAGACTCGATTATTGCAATATTTTATACACAGGTCTGACCCAATCCAACATTCATAAATTACAGATGGTTCAGAATGCAGTGGCCAGATTGCTTACTGGTACTAAAAAGAGAGAGCACATCACACCAGTCCTGGCTCAGCTGCACTGGCTTTGTGTTAAATTCAGAATTGATTTGAAAATGTCATGTTTTTAAAGCTCTTGCCAGTTGTAAGTGTAATTTAAAAATGTACCTTTTCTCACTTTTAACAACCGTTACTACCACCCCCCTGTGTTTGTGTGTATGTCCTCCTTTTCCCACTGCTAAAATGGCTCACTCTTTTTTAAACCTGTTTTTACTTTATTTTACATACCACTTACTTTATTTATCTTTTATTTGACTTATTTATTGCTTTTAACTTTGTTTGAATTTTTATTTTACTGTTTACTCTATTTTACCTGTTTTCTCCATTTTATTTTATTTTATTGTATCTATGTTATTGATCTAATCTTTGTTGAAATTGTACTACTTCTAATTCTACTCATGTAATATTGTTTTTCTTCTTACTTATTTTATACATTTCGTTAGTCAGACCTCTGTATCCCTGGGCCCTTTTCTATGTTTTAACTGTTTTGCCCAACCTCTTTTGCCATGTAAAGCACTTTGGGTCAACTCCTGTTGTTTTTAAATGTGCTATATAAATAAAGTGACTTGACATTCGGGACCAAGAGCTCACAGGGACCAATGGGACAAGATGGCCAGTCCCCCTGCCCACGCAGGACCTGGGTTTGAATCCGACCAGCAGTCATTTTCCGACCTTGATAAATGAAATGAAAGGAAATGTTAAGTTCAGATGTTCCCTGTGCACCTGTTTCACGTATCAACTTTTTAGAATCTATTTGTGACCTTGTGTGCAAGCTAGGGGAAGAGGTGGTGGTGGGGGAGGTAAATATCAACCAAGTCCTCTTTATGCCATGATGTCCTGTACTATGAAGAAAACTAGCATTGTGGGAGCATCTGTGCTGTTGATATCACTAAAGCCCTCCTTACACTGACAGACTTTGCAAAGATTTGGAAAAAAAAATGTCTACAGTCTTGAATGTCTACAGTCTCAGACCCTCTCACATCTAAGCACAAGTCATAGAGTTTTAAGTCACAGACTATGATTTTGCAATGACTTGGGATCTTGCAGGGTCACTAATTACAAGACTGCAACTAGATTACTTTAAATTATTTTGCATTGTGCAATAGATATCAACAGCAACTGAAATGATAGCCTACTTATATCAAAATCATATTTTTGTGTTTCTGCAGCATTGTTTCATGTGTGACATCCCTAACCGATATAGACTTGTTCTGTCACGTGGAATAGCCGACTAATAATGTATAAGAAATGGAATAACAAATGATCATATTCATGGTTTCATCAGGTCCTTTGCCACAGGTTAATAAAATCAAGCACCTAGATTATGAATGCAGACTGCATGGTGCTTGATTAGTGCACCTGTGGCAAGGGACCTGATCATCAACTCATAGCCGCCAGTGCAAATGCAAATGTACTTCTGCAAAAGTTTCAAAATAAAGATTTAACACCTTTTCAACATGTTTCAAATATTCCGATTTTTACCCAATGTATAGTGCTAGTTTTGAGATCACCATCCCCACCACCAAGGATTCAAAACTACAAAACAGACCTAATGCATGAGGAGAACAGTGTCAAATTTGAAACTCTGGAAATGTTTGAATTTCCCCTTGGGGATCAATAAATTATCTATCTATCTATCAAATGTTTTGATAGAACTCACTGTAAAAAGAATGCTACAGAGATTAGATTTTTTTTTCCTCAGCCTATCAAAATATTATGCAAGGCTTAACAAATTAGTTTCAGCCTTGCAAAACATTTCATTTTCATTTCATTTTCATTTCATAATCACATTTCAAGCTTTCAAACACTGTTATTCAACCTTTTGCATCTGTGGAGGTCAGAGCGAATAAAGTCAGCATTCTGGCCTAATTCATGAGTCAGCATTCTGGTCTAATTCATGAGTCAGCATTCTGGCCTAATTCATGACTCAGCATTCTGCCCTAATTCATGACCAGAGGCTTTGCTCAAACAACTGCCCCCTCACAACACAGAGAGTCGCTGCAGTCCACTTGCCCCCCCAAAATCCAAAGCTACAGTCTCCCAAAAGTAACAGAGTTTGTTCAGGTGTATAATTAGGTTGTGGAGGGTATAATTCCACAGCAGCATATTGTATGCAGTAAGCCTGACTACTGTCCATACAACAAGGCCTTAACACACACACATACACACACACACACACACACACACACACACACACACACACATCACAGAGAGAGAGAGAGAGAGAGAGAGAGAGAGAGAGAGAGACAACCAGCTGCTGTGATGAGAGGGAGAAGAAACTCCATAATTATATTACCAAGGAAGCTCTGAACTGGAGCCCAGTGAGCCGCAGCCGCCTTCTGCTTCATTAGAAAGTGCCAGAAGGGCGGCAGGGAGCCGCTCCCCACACCGCAGGATCTCCGTCCTTACATCTGCCTCCGTCATTAGGGACAGGGCAGGAGAGTAGGAGGGGAACATCGGCTTATAGGAAAGCCTCTCAATCTCACTCGATTTTGGTCAGGACAATGCTGTTTAGATTTTAAACCACTAAATCGATTACAGGTGCAGCTCTGTGGTCCAGGCTACCGACCGGAGGAAACCTCTCCTGTGTGTCTCAGTGCTGTCCTGTCTCATCTCGTGTTATTCTCCTGTGTGTCTCAGTGCTGTCCTGTCTCATCTTGTGTTATTCTCCTGTGTGTCTCAGTGCTGTCCTGTCTCATCTTGTGTTATTCTCCTGTGTGTCTCAGTGCTGTCCTGTCTCATCTCGTGTTATTCTCCTGTGTGTCTCAGTGCTGTCCTGTTTTAGCTTGTGTTGTGAGCCTGACAAAAGGCCATCTAGCCATCTTCAAAACTATACAGGATTAGACTATACAGGACTATAGCCACATAGAAACATAGCTATATTTCACTATTACTTACTACATGGAGGTTGGTTCCCAAAAGAAACTCCTTGAATCTTTACTGAATCAATTATGCAATAAACAATAGATCATAAATTATAGTACAGCTATATGAAAGGTCTCAAAAGGATGCAGGCTTTAAGTGTTGGCTAAGGCTTGGATCTTCTCAGGATCTGCCAGCATTTTTGATCATATTTTGATCTGGAGAAGGCCTTAGGGCAAAAATATCATCAATTAAATAATATGGAACCAGAATCCATTTCCAGGATCTGCAAGCAGCCAGGCGTCTATAGTCGTTCTGAAATGTTTTTAACCCACGCTTGTTTCTGTTTAAAATAATCCCCACAGACACAGCACCCAGCCAAGATCAATCTGACGTGCTAACACAGAATTGCTCAACTTCTCACTCCTGAGGTGGAAAATATTACATCATGATACTGGAGATTTCTCATTCACACATTCGCGGCAGCAGGGCTTTGATAGTGCGCCACCGGGACGCTGTAAATCTAGTCCCCACCTGCGCGCACATCATCGCCAGCGTCACTTCAGAGGCTCCCCACTGTTTTTTTATTTGATACGGCCTCAATAACGCCTCGCCGAGTGAGCCAGAGGAATGAGGCCTCTGCTGACTACTGTGCATGCCCGCAGTAGGAGGCGAAGATTAAAAAGAGAAAAAAATCTTACCCGTGGGGACCTGCGAAGGCGCAATGTCTCTTCCTTGAAAGACACACACACACACACACTACACAAATCCGACAATTGTGCGTCTTGCTACAGTGGGATGAATATGTTTAGTGTTATTTAAAAAATATATTAAAACATAAAATATCAAAAAGACAGATGGTCTCCTCATTTTGATATTCTACTGAAATCACAACATTGACATTTAATAATGACAAAAGACACCCCTCAAGTCTGACAAATCTGGAAGTGTTTTTGCTATTGTAGAATTACTGTCCATTCAAAACAGTGCCGAGGAGTTGATGGGTGGCGACACCAAATAGACAAATTAAGATTTAGATTAAGATTATTATGATGTGCTTTGGAAACGTCGTCAGTATAGCCTAGCCTACAAAGGCATAACGTTGTGGACATCTAAGAAGTTATTTCACCGGCACATTGCCAAAATCGAACAATAGCGTCAAAAGACATTTATGAATCAGATCGTTTGAGTTGAACAAAGCCCTCTTTTATTTCCAGTGTCTATACATTTGCCAGTTGTCTGTCCCATACAATAGACACGCCTGAGGTTCACAGCATGTGTGGTCGAGAGTTTTCAACTGTTGAGGTGTTTGGGTAGACAACGACGTCTCTTAAGATGGTTTATACGCATGGCAACAATATTTTACGCTGCTTTACGTACGTGGCAAGTTTCAGAAACCTGTTGCTATGAAATTGTACTCCGACTGCCACAGTTGAAATGGCTTTTCAACATAGCCTATCCAAATCCTGTGTCCGTCATCAACCTGTTGATGGAGGAAGATGCACGACACTAAACAGGAGGACGAAAAAACGCGTAAATTTGTGTGGGATGTCTTTTGAGAGACACAACGATGAGGATGATGAGTTAACATTACCAGCTTTGCATGGGTCCTTGTAGTTGATTGTGTTTGCTGTTTCTGCGGGGTCAACAGAGTAACTCGTCTCCACCTCCAGTGCAATCGTCAGTAACACAGGAAGACTTGATAGCAGAATTGACCACCTCCTTAGCAGACCCATACTTCTGGGATGGGGTGAGTGGATGTGTCAAACTAACATTTCTCAGGCAACGGAGAAGTGGAATTGGGGGAGGACTTAGCAGGAATGGGAACTCTGGGGAGGGCGGGTTTTACAACTGAGCGTTGCCTCTTTATCTTTATTCGGAGGCGGTGATTCGCTCACATACCCGGGACTCGGGCCAACAACAGAGCATACAAACTTAGCAGAGCGCATTGATTATGGAACATATAGGCCTACACCCGGTATTCCCTATGAAAAAGTTTGCCTTAGTAATGTTGCCGACAATAAAGTGGTTACATCCGAGCGAAGTAGACTAGGCAACATCAGGCAACACGCCGGTGTTTGGAATCATGAGAGTAGTGAGCAGCTACCGCATGGTGCCTGGATTACGTGGGACCAATACCCTGCAGGCCGATTTGGTCAAAACTGGTAGTGGTGGCTACAAACTAAATGCAATAGCCTACCTTCAAGGAACAGGACTCCACCATATGTTCTTTGTTTTGGTAAGGAGGGAGAATAGCAATGACTCGTGTTCTGGAGTCTATGGGTGTCTGTGAGCAGAAGGTGAACACCTTGCCAATGCAATAAAACCTGTTGTTCTCTCTTGCAGCCAGTGTAACCTATTTGAAGTAGCCTAAACCATGTTTTTTTAAAGTTATTTTCATCCAGGCCTTTAAATGACTATTGATTCTCATGAGAGATGAATGCACATAAAATAGAATTTAATTTAATGCTTTAGTCTGCAGTTAACAGGTTGCTTCTGAAGAGCCACAATTTTCATCAACAACAGCAGTTTAAACAAAGACACTCCAAGGTGCAGAGAGGAGCCAGTCAGAAACAAAAGCCAGATGAAAGGTAAAACAAACCTCTTTAAAGAATACCCTGCATTCCTTTCCCCATGGTAGGCCTAATCTCAGCACTTGCTATAGGCACTTGTTACCATGATCATAGTTAGTAGATAAAGTCACATACAATGTAAGTTTAGAAAATAACACATTCCTTTGGCTTGATGCAACAATTAAACAACTTGCAGAGAACCACAAAGAAAAATATAGCACAGAGACATCACCTGAGCAGTTTAAGTCATTACAGAATGTCACATCCCATATAAGAAAAGAACATCTCAGAGACAACAATCAAATTAAAAGTGTGATTTCTATATGAACCAAATGAAGGAATTATTTCAAAAGGGTGACAAATCAGCTTTTTATAGAGGTCCAACATTTAATAGTAGGCCCCAAAAGAGGTGGGAACAATGCCCTCATAAATACAGTATTGCACAGTGCAATTTCCGGCAAAAACTTGAAATTTGTATTGTGCACCATGTGGTTAAAAGTGTGATTTCTATATAAACCAAATAAAGGAATTATTTCAAAAGGGTGACAGATTAGGCTTTGTTTGTAAATAGGCAGATTAGGCTTTGTTTGTAAATACAAAAAACAAAATAAATCCTCAGTTGTGACTAGTATAATTACAGCATACGAATTTCAACAGCTATTTTGTAAGTATATACATGCTTGGAACTACATTTTCATTCAGGCGAAACACTGTAGTCCGGCAGCCAAATGCCATAATTTAGGTGAACTTGGTTTTGTGGGTTAAAGATTTTTTTGTTTGCTGTTTCTTGTTGCCAAGGGGTAACTCAATAAGATTAGAAAGGGTGCCCGGTGATATCCCTTGAGCAATTCTCGATATTAAGGCTTTCTTGTTCAATGTGCTGAATATAAGGCGAGGGCTACAGGTGAATAGGGTAAAAAAAAATAACTAGCAGATATCACTATGAAACTTCCCCAGTTGATTACTTAAATTAATATGAAGAAAAAAATGCATTAAAAGTCTTTGACACAGGGGATTATGGATCTTTTTCAGTTATTCAGTAAATCAGAAAATACTGCCAATAGCCTTAAAAAAACTATTTTCGCCATGTTCTTAGGAATAAAATGTCCTAAATCAGGCTAGGAATAATATATATTCCTACACTCTAAAAACAGATTAGTTAAAAAAACAACTAATATCGTTGGTTAAGCATATATTAGTTAATTTAACAAACATATTGGTAATTATTAAACCAATACATTAGTTATTCCTTAACCAACATCATTAGTTAAGCAAATATTGGTTAATTTAACTAAGACACATAGGTTATCCATTAACCAATCTCATTTGTTCATGGATTTTTTTTCTCAACAACCAATTTAATTGGTCAGCACTCACTTTAAGAAAATGAAATAACAAATATTATTGTTTAACCAGCTATCTGTTAATTTAACCAAGAGTTATCGGTTTACATTGAATGTACCATATCCAGGGTTTCCGTGGGGTCTTTGAAATCTAACATTTAAAATATAAAATAGGCCTAGCCTGTATTTGTGAAGCTTCAGGAGTTTTGCCTACACTTTGCCTTTGTTAGGCTATATTGAAATTATGACAGAATTTTCTTGATTAGGTAAGGCCCCTCAGAAAGTAGGCTAGGCCTATAGGTCCTGTGTACATGGCTGCCATTTCTGCATAGCATGTTAAAGTTTAAAGTTTTTTTTTTTTTTGTTTTTTTTTAATTTCCCCTTGGGGATCAATAAAGTATCTATCTATCTAAGTGGAGGATTTGACTGTTGATTCACATAGACTTATACATAGTTTTCTTAAAGGCGCTCAATGCCTTCAGCCCCTTGCATTCCCCAGGGGGACCCTGCAGTTTGGACTGTGCTGTGCTCCCATCGAGCCCTTGACTGAAGCGGAGTGGTTCACAAACCAAATAGCCTATATTAAATAGCCTATATTTATTTAGGTCTTAAATGGCAGATGCACCAGTGCGGTGCATTTTGTGCCGGACCACTTGTTTTTGAATTGTGTCTTCTATTTGAGGGGAAGTGAACTTTTTTTCATGTGAAGTTGCAGCCTGTATAGGCTAGTCTTAAAAAGTGTAGGCTATACCCAGCGGGCACCTTGATGTCAATTTGATGTCAAGAATTAGTCAAGGCTTTGACCAACATGTTGAGCATAATTTCATACTATTTTAGCTTTACAAGCTGGCTTGCTTGTGATTGTAAAGAGGTTCAACAGGGACATGTAGTCACTATAAAACTTGGGTCAATATGATTAATGTTAAATCAGTCAAACTGATCTGAAATTGACGCCAATCTTGCTCCAGCGGCGAGATCACAACACATGATTGACACGATGTCTTCACAACACACCAAATAATTGGCTCAATGTATTCACATCACACCACATGATTGGCTCAATGTATTCACATGTCAACGTTTTACCGAGGAAGCGGTGGGATATGTGTAGACAACGGCCATATTGGCGTGACAAACTAGCCCCATGCATTTCTATGGAGTATTTTTTGAGTGCTGTGTCTCCACATTAGAAAGTCTCAGCCTTTATTTGTGCATACCCCAATACTGCAACATAATCCAACATACATGTACTGTAAGTAGCCTACAGTATATTCCATCATATGATGTGTGTGAAGTTGATGTTATTCTTAAATATATATATCAACAAACCCCTCTGTAGAAGCCATCTAAATATAGTTCGGTCTAAGACTGGAAAATTTGGTGTATGTAAGTACTTCTGAAGTGCAGATTTAGGTGGCAGCCGTGGCCTACTGGTTAGGGCTTCGGGCTTGTAACCAAAGGGTTGCCAGTTCAATCCCTGACCCAGTAGGAAAAATGTGGGTGGAGGAAGTGGTTGAGCACTGCTCTCCCATGCCCACATCCATGGCTGAAGTGCCCTTGAGCAAGGCACCTAACCCCTAACTGCTCCCCGAGCGCCGCTGTAGCAGGCAGCTCACTGCTCCGGGTTAGTGTGTGCTTCACCTCACTGTGTGCTGTGTGTGTTTCACTAATTCACGGACTGGGATAAATGCATAGACCAAATTTCCCTCACGGGATCAAAAGAGTATGTATACTTATACTTATACTTCATTCTCAGAGTGGGAGAGGAAACTCATCCAGGTGCTAGCATCTCTCACTAGCACGTCTCTTAAGGTGTTGGGAGGTTTACTTACTGCACAGCTATGTAACTGTTAGCCTGCACTGCCCTCTTTTAGCTGATGTACTTTAGCTCTGTACTACTGTTCTAGTTTGCATAAAATATACATTTTTTATTCTTTTTCGTATTAGTAGTCTATGCTCAGAGCCTAACCTTGTCCTTCACACAGTCACACTGTGTGCTGAGTGTGTTTCACTAATTCATGGATTGGGATAACGGGATCAAAAGAGTACATATACTTATACTTATTCAAAAAAAGAATATTAATTTTTAAGTATTGATTCATACTGTAGACATGCATTGAAATACTATGGCCTAATAATACGCACAGGTCAGTCTGACTAAATAAAACCTTTTTTTTTTTTTTAAATTCCAGTCTTGATTTTTGATTCCACTCAACTGAAATATTTAAATCCCATCCCTAGTTTACATAGTATTTATACTTGGATATTAAAGTGAGAGTTTTTAGTTTGGTACAGAGTTCACAGTCATGGAGCCTGAAATGGAGGAATGCTACCTCAGTTGGAAATGCAACTGCCATTTGAAGAAGGATTCATTGATTTGCTACTGAGCCCAACCAGTCTATCAGAAAATGTCAAACTTGCACCATACTCCATTTTGGAGATGATCAGATGTGGCTGCAAGAGTGAAACCCCTTGTAGCTCTAAGATGCAGTGTCCAGGTTAATGGTGTGCTATGCACAATGTCCTGTGCATGTTTTAAGGTACTGTAGGATGTTCAAGAACAAATCTGCCAGAACTGACCAAAACTAATACTAGAGGAAATGTGTACATATTCATAATTATTACAGGAGATATCTGAAATTATGAATTCATTATTTGACATATAAGGGTTACATTTTCCCAATTTGAATGCATGAAGTATTGTCTGAAAACTATCACACAGCAACCTGTTTTAATTTATTTGTGTTGATTTGCTTTTGATGTGTGTACTTACCTTGAAATTAGAGGTATTTCCTATTTTTTTCATGATTTCGGCACATAGGGCTTTAAGGGTTAATATATGAAATTGCCCAAGGGATATCACTGGGCACCCTCCTAAATATTAAAGAGTCACCCCAAGTCAACAAGTTTAAGCAAAATTAAATAAATAAATAACTGACAAAACCAGGTCTGACCACATGACTCCCGGACTATTACTGGCGTTATCTGAAATACAGAAATGCATTAATTGATATAGAAAAGGGTTAAATTGTCCAAATTTGAATACATGACGGATTGTCTGAATAATTATCACACAGATCACTGTATTTTAGTACATTTTATTTGAGTTGATTTGCATTTGATATGAGTAGGCCTACTCATCTTGAAATTAGAGGTATTTCCTATTTTGTTTTTCATAATTTTGGAACATTGGGCTTTTTTCATATTTAAACATTACATTACAGAAAACTTGTAATAAATATTGTTTTTTATATTAATGTACGTTATCAACTGGGGAAGTTTCATAGTGATATCCGCTAGTTAAAGTTTTTACCCTATTCACCTGAAGAGTCTCGCCTTATATTCAGCACATTGAACAAGAAAGGGCTAATATATGAAATTGCTCAAGTGATATTACTGGGCACCCTCCTAAATCTTAAAGGGACACCAGGCAACGTTTTCGTGTTAATTACTCATCTTCATAAGTCGGTATATTGTTAAATGAGTCATTACAGGGCGAATGAAGACTCTCGCCCGCCCCTACTGCCTGTAGGAAGAATATCCCGCTTGCAAGTTCAGTGTATCGTACCCGCCGACCAAAGCAGGATCAGTTTGCATCCTGCATACAGCACAGAGGCAGGCTAACGAAACGCTAGCGATTGTTGCAAAGGTGTGTATAATGGCAGAGCCGGCAAAGAAGCAGCGAAAACCCTTGACGGAAGATGCAAAGAAAAGAAAAAAAGAGCTTCAGACCGAGGGGGGGGAGTTTCGTAGAGAAAAAGCATCAGGCTTGCCTGGTGTCCCTTTAAAGAGCTACCCCTAGTCTACAAGATTCTGATTCTGAAACAGGTCTGACCCCATGGCTGCTGGACTTGCATACAAATCACTCCACCCAAATATTACATTACATTACATTTAGCAGACATTTTTGTCCAAAAACCACCACCACCCTGAAGTATCAGTGCTTTTCCTGAATGAGAACATAGTTCTAAGTTTGTATAAGTCACAGCATGTAAATGGGAAAATGTTGGAGTTCTTTTGTCACGTGTGGGTGCTACAGGCCCACTAGTCTCAGACCCTCTCACATCTAAAGGCAAAGCGTTTTTTAAGTCACAGACTATGATTTTGCAACGACTAGGGATCTTGTAGGGTCTCTATTTACAATACTGCAACTAGATTCCTTTAAATGATTTCCCATCATGCACTAGAACTCAAACGATAGCCTACTCATATCAAAGTCATACTTTCGAGTTTCTGCAGCATTGTTTCTAGTCTGGTTCTGCCCTCCTACGTACTTCTGCTCAATTTTCATTTTCCGTCAGCTCCTATCTGCAATAGCCTACCTTCAAGGAACAGGACTCCACCATATGTTCTTTGTTTTGGTAAGGAGGGAGAATAGCAATGACTCGTGTTCTGGAGTCTATGGGTGTCTGTGAGCAGAAGGTGAACACCTTGCCAATGCAATAAAACCTGTTGTTCTCTCTTGCAGCCAGTGTAACCTATTTGAAGTAGGTAGTAGGTTTTTTTTAAAGTTATTTTCATCCAGGCCTTTAAATGACTATTGATTCTCATGAGAGATGAATGCCCACAAAATAGAATTGAATTTAATGCTTTAGTCTGCAGTTAACAGGTTGCTTCTGAAGAGACACAACAGCAGTTTAAACAAAGACACTCCAAGGTGCAGAGAGGAGCCAGCCAGAAACAAAAGCCAGATGAAAGGTAAAACAAACCTCTTTAAAGAATACCCTGCATTCCTTTCCCCATGGTAGGCCTAATCTCAGCACTTGCTATAGGCACTTGTTACCATGATCATAGTTAGTAGATAAAGTCACATACAATGTAAGTTTAAAAAATAACACATTCCTTTGGCTTGATGCAACAATTAAACAACTTGCAGAGAACCACAAAGAAAAATACAGCACAGAGACATCACCTGAGCAGTTTAAGTCATTACAGAATGTCACATCCCATATAAGAAAAGAACATCTCAGAGACAACAATCAAATTAAAAGTGTGATTTCTATATGAACCAAATGAAGGAATTATTTCAAAAGGGTGACAAATTAGGCTTTGTTTGTAAATACAAAAAACAAAATAAATCCTCAGTTTCTCTCTCAAGAAGACTTTGGTGATGAGGCACACACTTTCACAAAGTACATTTAAGTAGTAGGCCTATATGTCAACAACATTCAAGGCTGTTATTGTGAGGGCAAGCCTGGGTGTCTTATGGTGTTTTTACAAAGTATTATAAGGTCCCAATCTCATTTTTGTCTCAAACTATTTATCCTAAGGAATTAGAATATATTTGAAATATCTGTGATGAAATCGACACATGATTGAAACAATAATGAGACCACATCTAAGTCTCTCCTGAGCTGAAGATCCATCTGTGAGAAAAAGAACAAAACTACTAGCACACACTACACAATCTCCCAAAAGTGACAAAATAACTCAAACGTTGTATTTACATGTTGTGACTAGTAAAATTACAACATACGAATTTCAACAGCTATTTTCTAAGCATATACATGTTTGGAACTACATTTTCATTCAGGCGAAGCATTGCTACTGCATGCAAATCACTCCGCCCAAGTATTACATTACATTACATTTAGCAGACATTTTTGTCCAAAGTGAATTACATAATATGTAATTGACATATTATGTCAACTATATTACAAGGGATTACATTGTCCCGGGAGCAACTTGGGGTTAAGTGCCTTACTCAAGAGCACAATGGTGGAAGCCGGGAATTGAACCGACAACTTTCAGGCTACTGCATGCTAGCCCAGCTCCTTAACCACTACACTACCACCACCCTGAAGTATCAGTGCTTTTCCTGAATGAGAACATAGTTCTAAGTTTGTATAAGTCACAACATGTAAATGGGAAAATGTTGGAGTTCTTTTGTCACGTGTGGGTGCTACAGGCCCACTAGTCTCAGACCCTCTCACATCTAAAGGCAAGTCAAAGCGTTTTTTAAGTCACAGACTATGATGTTGCAACGACCAGGGATCTTGTTGGGTCTCTGAATTATTTCCCACAATGCACTAGAACTCAAACGATAGCCTACTCATATCAAAGTCATATTTTCGTGTTTCTGCAGCATTGTTTCTAGCCTGGTTCTGCCCTCCTACATACTTCCGCTCAATTTTCATTTTTCTTCAGTACGCCATCTGGGTTTACGGTATATTCGCGGGTTTTCTCCGGCCAATCTTTACCTGTCCAATCAGCGCACAGAGGGAGTGGCTGAGAATGATGACGTTGAGGTCGTGTGAAGACAAAACCTAAACTTATTGTGATGAACAGAAGTAGCAACACCTGCAAATGTCAAAAAATGTAGAAATGTATACAGCAAAGGTTGACCCACATACATTGTTTGACTGTTGATGCTGTTAATCGTCAGTTTGTGAAGTTTAGGTGAAGTAAGAAGGAACATTAGGAATCTCTGATCAATGTGATTGGTAAGGCTGGACCAAAGAAGTTAGTGCCCCTCGCGATTCAAGTGTTGCAAACGTTTCCCAATTGAAAGTTGCCAGACTCTATTCACTTTGTGAAAGAGTCATTTCCAGGCTACATTGTTTCATGTGTGACATCCCAAACTGATATAGAGTTTGTTCTGTCATGTGGAATAGCCAACTAATAATTTATAAGAAACAAAATAACAAATAATCATATGGGCTACAGCTGCCCCTTCCTGTTTGGTGTTGGAGAGAGGTCACTATTGGTTTGCCCCTTCCTGTTTGGTGTTGGAGAGAGGTCACTATTGGTTTGCCCCTTCCTGTTTGGTGTTGGAGAGAGGTCACTATTGGTTTGCCCCTTCCTGTTTGGTGTTGGAGAGAGGTCACTATTGGTTTGCCCCTTCCTGTTTGGTGCTGGAGAGAGGTCACTATTGGTTTGCCCCTTCCTGTTTGGTGTTGGAGAGAGGTCACTATTGGTTTGCCCCTTCCTGTTTGGTGTTGGAGAGAGGTCACTATTGGTTTGCCCCTTCCTGTTTGGTGTTGGAGAGAGGTCACTATTGTTTTTTATATTGTTCAAAACATGTTTGATATTGTCATAACAGCAAGAAAAAGAGTCACTCGGACTGTCTTAAAACCGCTAAGATTGGCACCACATTCCCATTATCAAATCCCATGATTTCATTCCAACTTTAGAAATGTAGTCGCTGACTGTGAAATCGCTCGAAAATTGTATGGTGTAAGGCCGGCATTAAGCCAATGTAACAACCAGCAAAAATCAATTTTGTAGTTTAAAGGAATCCTATGCCAGTGTTTTATCTAAATATAACAGCTTTGAAGTTATTTTGATGGTAAACAAAATTATAGGGAGAATTGTGCACCTTTCCAGTCCTAGCTTACCCATCTACAGACAACCAGCCTTCCAACTTTGCTTTTCCTTGACCAGAAGAATCCTGCGTTACTATGGCAATTATGCACTAGCTCACTATTTTTATGAGATTGTATAATATTGTCAGTCAACATGGCTCTTTGGAGATGATCCTTGCCCGTTTGTAAACAAATCCTCATACACCTTGTCCAGGGGAAGGGTGCAAGCCATGAGTGGTAAATGTGTAAAGTGGCAGATGTGTAAAGCACAAAGGGGGAGCCCAGTAGCCAAAACACATTGGATTGCTTTAACACGATAGGAAAGACCTTGACCTTGACTACAAACATTGATGATCCAGCTCAATGCTTCCACATGCCACTCAATAGTTCATGCACAAGAGCTTCGCTTGGTGAGAGACTCTGCACTCCATTTCAATTAGCTCCCTGGATGGGTTTTTTTCCGCCTTAATTTAATCCACTTCACAATGACTGTCTCCAGATGCAGATTATGTAAATAATCATATGGCTGCACCTGTGATCATATGTATATACCTGATTTGAATGGGGCTGCACCTGTAATCATATGGCTATACCTGATTTGAATGGGGCTGCACCTGTAATCATATGGCTATACCTGATTTGAATGGGGCTGCACCCATGGAAATGCTTGGCTTGGATACAACTGAGCACAGCAGTCCCTTTAGGCACCCTGGCAAGGAACATTAATAATTCTGGGATCAAAGGCATAGGCCTCACATAGGCATACTGTAAGCAAAGGCCTGAACGATCCCCTGGTTGCAAGGTTACGGGGACGCTGATAATGTTTTTGTTTGTTTTTATGTAATGTTCGTAATTTTATGTAATGTCATGTTTATTTTTTGTATTGGTTTGTCTAGTTAAATGTTTTCCCTATTTATTTACGCTATTTTTGATAGTTTTCGTGTTATTCTTAGTCCTTTTTACTGCTTCTAAGTCAGCTGATGTCGTTGACATTTGTCCATTGGGAGCTTGCTATGGCTAGCTTTTGCCCTAGCTTGGCATCGGACATCCTTCAATTAATCCGTGAGCGGTGCAGCACTTCACTGTCTGGTCGAGGGGATCTCTCGGGACAGCTGGACCTAGGCTACTCTGCGAAAGATCTGCCGTGGCCGCCGAGCTGTTGCTGACCTGCGAGTTGCCATGCCAACTGCAGACTCTGACATCCTTCCATCCATCCGTGAACAGTGCACTTCACTGTCTGGTCGAGGGGATCTCGGGACAGCTGGACCTAGGCTAGCTACTCGGCGAAAGATCTGCCGTGGCCGCCGAGCTGTTGCTGACCTGTGAGCTGCCTTGCCAACTGCAGACTAACGTTAACGGTGAAGAGCTGCAATCTCACGGAGCAACAAACGGTCGCTGTTAAGTCCACCGAATTGCGGATCTACGCGACGCCCACTACTTTGGACTGTGCTTCCAGTCATCTCCAGACTGTGGTCTACAAGGCCTAGCTTCTAACGTTAACGTTATCTCCAGACTGCCAGTGAATTCACCGGGTTGGTCAGTTGCTAAAGAACTTTGTTGGCATTGCATCGGTTGTGAAGACACAGCTCTGTGCGCAGTTTTCACGGATCATCATTGCCCTTGGACATTTTCAGCTGGTTTGGAAATTGGACTAATTTTAACATCACTCTTCCCCCTTTTTAAATATATTTTCTTTTTTTTATTTGTTTATTTGTTTTGTTGTCTGTATTGTATGTATTGGTGTCACGGGTATGCTGGCGACTCACGCTGCTCCGTCCGGCATTTTTGTATTTGTTATTTTTTAAATGTATTTGTCATGTCTTGATGTCAATGGGCTGGCGACTCACGCCGCTCCATCCGCATCGTTTGTCTTGTTGTTATGTGTCTTGTTTGTGGAGCGTTTTGGGTTGCACTATGTGCATGTTAAATGCGCTTTAAAAATAAATCTGACTTGACTTGACTTGACTGAGGCGATCACTCACTGATGTCAGCTGATGCTTCTGCGGACTACTTTGAGCCTACTACAGTAATCTCTGAGGCTACTACACTAATCTCTGCATGTTTCATGGTCTTTTTGTACCTCAAATTTATTTCAAATCAAAGAGTGAAGTTGGACCAGGGTTAACTGACCCAATGCTCAACCCTTCTTTTGTCCATTCAAACCAGGCAGTAGGCAGTAAACATGGAATATGCTATGTTTGGGGCAATTCTGATAGGACTCTGCAGCCTTTGGCAAAGGCCCACTGTGCACTTCCCCTCTCCCCTCCACAGCTCTTCTGTTCTGTGACTGATACGTCATGTGGAAAAGGGATAGGGCTTGACTACATAGGCTCACACTACACACTTAAACCGCTGGCCACTTAAACCAACCATGTAAGATTTGCCAATTCCACGTTATACATTCAATGGACTCAATGGGTCGTTTTTAGAACTTTCATTCTGCAACATTATGGTCACGTTAGTGTGGCAGTCTGCTATTGAGGATTTCACCGTACACTGGGTCCCATAGGACCCCCTCTTTACCACTTTAACGCCACCCATGAATCCAACCAAAGGGAGTTTTGGGAGCCTGAATAAATAAACATTGGGAACGTGGGTTTAGCATGTCTGGCTGAGATAGAAATTAGCGATACTATTATTATATCTGTGTATATTTCATGTAAGGTTTTAACTGTGGGTCCTGGTATGGAAAATAAGGAAAGTAGATGGTTTTGCAATGGCGTAATGACAGTAATTTTGCAGGTGCTTGCAAGGAGTCATTGCCGGGTACTTGCAAAGCACTGGGATCACCTCCATGCTGGGGTGTAGTTTAGCCAGCTCAGCCAGCTGTGCAGGCCACTGAGAACTGACATGTCAGAAGATCACTGTATACAGCACATTAGCATGAAGCTAGTTGTGCTGATTTTGAGTCCTCTCATAATTACAAGCTGTCAGCCTTGTGTTCTGGTGTCCTCAGACACGACTGCTGGGCCTCAGAGGATGCACCACAGACGCCAGCTCAGCAGCTGAATGCAGTAACGGCAGCCGAGTGCAGTAACGGCAGCTCACCAGCCGAGTGCAGTAACAGCAGCTCAGCAGTCGAGTGCAGTAACGGCAGCTCAGCAGTCGAGTGCAGTAACGGCAGTTCAGGGATGGAGGGCAGTGGGAGGGGCATGAGGGAGTAGCACCACATGATTGGCCACCTTTAGGTCACATACCTTCTACTTAGAGAGAATGTATTCTGGGCATGTAAAAGAGGGACAATCTAAAGACCTATTTGTGTCCGCGCAGACCATCAAAGGCCCCTTGCCAGGGCTTTTACACAGACGTAAAAGTAAAAGTAACTTTGCATTAATGTTTGAAGGAAAGCAGCATTTTCATTCATTTCTATTTCCTCCAGGTGATCAGGTGATCTGTTTTCTCCAGGTGATCTGTTCCAGGTGATCTTTTTTCTCCAGGTGTCTTGTTGTCTCAGGGTGTTATACTCTTTTTTTACAATATGTCATGATGTGTTGGGCCAGTTGCACCCAAACGTCTGCAAACAATTAAATCTTAACCTTCTATTTAACTAATTAATTTTCACTATACAGTCACCGTTTATAAATTATTGGTTTTTGTTATAATGATGATTTTCGTTTAAACTATAACCATAACTACAGCCTTTCCACTATCATATTCCACATGTCAATCATTTAGATGGCTGATTCAAATTCAAAAACAGACATTTAAAATGAAAGTAAATAAAATAAACAAACAAACAAACAAATTAATAAATAAAACAGTTAATAAATAAATGAAATAGTTCTCAAGGCCGTTAACCACAATCCTGAAATGCTGACCAAACAGTAAAGGGCTGCGCGTCCATGTCACAGTGATTCCCTTTTCACCTCCTCAGTGCTCATCACGCGTCTCAGTGCTGTCACTCCACCCACGCGCCCATCACGCGGTTGTTGAGCCCCAGCCTGTTGATCTCTTGCAGCTGGATGCCCTGGGGAGGGGCTCGGGTGGCATAGCGTCCATTCTTCCACCCGCACATCACCGGTGGCGGCGGTGGCTGCTGTACGGGCGCAGGCGCTGGCGCCGAGTCCTCGTGCGACACCTTGTTGGGCGGCGGCATGACGAAGCGCAGGGGGTGCACGATCACGCCCAGTGTGGTGCAGGAGCGGCACGCCATGGCGGCCTGGAACCCGCGGCGGAAGTTCTCGTTGAAGAACCCGTAGATGATGGGGTTGATGCCGCTGTTGAAGAAGGCCAGCCAGTGCGCCACGGGGAAAAGGTAGTTGCTGAGGAAGTCGATCTGCTGCGGGTCCAAGTCCTGATAGTCCGCCAGCAGCCAGAGCGTCCACAGCGGTAGCCAGGACAGCATGAAGAGCAGCGCCACCACGATGAGCATCTTGATGACCTTGGCGCGGCGTTGCGAGCGCATGAGCCGCGTCTCGGCCAGGCCCGTCTGCCGCAGCTTGGTGGAGAGCTTGGCGGCGATGCAGCCGTACATGGCGCTGATGAGCAGCAGCGGCGCCAGGTACACGTGCACGAAGATGACGGTGGTGTAGACGCGGCGCATCTCCGGCCGCGGCCAGTCCTCGTAGCACACCAGCAGCGGGTAGGTGCGGTTGCCCTGCTCCACGTAGGCGTTGTCGTAGTGCTCCACGGTCAGCGTGGCGGCCGACGGGAAGATCACCGCGAAGGCCAGCAGCCAGATGAAGGATGGGATGTGTCTGAAACAGATACCGGTGAACCTAGAGAGGACATGGTTATGAAGGGGTACGATGGCCCGAACCTAGAGAGAAAACACATGGTTATGAAGGGGTACACGATACCGGTAAACCTGGAGAGAGAAAACACATGGTGAACCTGGAGAGAGAAAACACATGGTTATGAAGGGGTACACGATACAGGTGAACCTAGAGAGAAAACACATGGTTATGAAGGGGTACACGATACAGGTGAACCTGGAGAGAGAAAACACATGGTTATGAAGGGGTACACGATACAGGTGAACCTAGAGAGAAAACACATGGTTATGTAAGCTGACACCCATATGCAGATAATGGTTTTATACAGGTGAACCTAAAGAAAACCATGGTTATTAATTGAACCTGCATGGTTTGGCTGGCAGATAAGTTTATCCAAAGACCTTAATTTACAAGACCAAAGGATCAAAGGCAGATACACTTCCCACAACAGTGTGAAAAACAACCATAGCGAGAGATAGCTGCTAGCCTGTATAAAAGTTCAGATCATACAGATTTAAATGAATAAATTCACTGTGCATTAGGTTAGTTCATGTTAAGAACATGTAATAGATTCCTTTTTAAGAGAGAGGGAATCGGGTAAAAGCAAGTATTTTTCACTCTACTTCTCTTACTATCTTGTCTTTTTTAAATACACCGTCTTTATAATCAGCTGCCCAGTAGGCTGCCATTCCTAACTGTTGTGGACTTGTTTCATTCTTCACGCCCAAATCAGCAGCCCTATACTGGATATCTGGATCTAAACAGTGTTTCAGAATATCACACAGTGTGTCTCTGCTAGAGTTGTTTTTTGTAGCAGTGGGGGCAGGCCAGTCCTTTATTTGGTGACCAGAGGTGCAAATCATCTCCTTTGCTTTCTTTGGTTAGGCTATAGTCTGCAATTCACTTTAACTGTAGGGTATCACTGGAAGTGTATACTAAACGTTTACCGCCCCCCACCCCACACACACACACACACTGGTCATTTAACCTACCAGTCGGTAATTTTTGCCTGCATCAAATCGCGCATTCACATTGAGTGCGCATCTAACATGATTTCTAAGAGGCCTATAGACAGGCTAATTTCTGACATTACTACAGTAGACTATGAATGCATTTATTTATGTTCTAATACATGTGAAAGAAATGAATGACACCGGTACTACGCACAAATTCATCATTTAACTAAAAGGGGACTGGGAGAGTGGTCTCTGTCAAGTCTCACGTTCGCTATTGTTGCGAGAAAACATCGGCCTACTATAGGCCTATTGAAAATACTCTGAAGTTCCCTTTGAGTTGGATCTGCTATAGGCTTTTCTCCTTAATCGACCCTTAAACATTTCTACTTAAAAACTACTTAATTAAAGAAGGGTTTTAAGGTCAAAATTAAGGCATTTATAGGGGGTGAAATGAAGGGGTTATGTTTCGTAGTGTTTATATAAAAACAGTGTTTATGGAATACAATTCCACAGGTAGGCCTGATTGGTATTGCTGTTTACTGATAAACTGAAATGAGCACCAGTAAAGGACACGTATTAGCCTGATGCACCTGTACAATGCACCTGTCTTCATTCTGAAGCAGTGGTCACCTGTACAATGCACCTGTCCTCATTCTGAAGCAGTGGCCACCTGTACAATGCACCTATCCTCATTCTGAAGCAGTGGCCACCTGTACAATGCACCTATCCTCATTCTGAAGCAGTGGCCACCGGTACAATGCACCTGTCCTCATTCTGAAGCAGTGACCACCTGTACAATGCACCTGTCTTCATTCTGAAGCAGTGGCCACCGGTACAATGCACCTGTCCTCATTCTGAAGCAGTGGCCACCGGTACAATGCACCTGTCCTCATTCTGAAGCAGTGGCCAGTGGCCACCTGTACGATGCACCTGTCCTCATTCTGAAGCAGTGGCCACCGGTGGCCACCTGTACGATGCACCTGTCCTCATTCTGAAGCAGTGGCCAGTGGCCACCTGTACAATGCACCTGTCCTCATTCTGAAGCAGTGGCCACCTGTACAATGCACCTGTCCTCATTCTGAAGCAGTGGCCACCTGTACAATGCACCTGTCCTCATTCTGAAGTACAATGCACCAGTGGCCCAAAGCAGGGCCGGTGTACAATGCACCTGTCCTCATTCTGAAGCAGTGGAAGCACGATGCACCTGTGTAACATGCACCTGTCCTCATTCTGAAGGCCAGTGGCCACCTGTACGATGCACCTGTCCTCATTCTGAAGCAGTGGCCACCGGTACAAAATGAAGAGGAAACACTGCGGAAGAAAGTTAATGTTTTTAGAAGAAACTAGACTACAACATCACGGCGAAGCAGCACTTTGTAATGTTTACTGAGTGCAATCTTAGGTAATATCATGTATGAAAATTAGTATTGGCAGGGCAATCCCCCCACACACACACACACACACACACATATAAAGACAAAAATTGTTATGCTACAATAGCCCCACTTGCAGATGTAATCCCAAACTAAATTTAACTAGAATACATTCTGTATGTAATAGCCAACAGTCCATTGCGTAAAGTTAAGATCCGTTCATGTTACCGTCAGTTGCTGAGGAGTCATTTAATGCCATACCACTTAGCTTAACACTTCTCTTCAGCAAGGACGTGGTTGATAGCAGTAGATGGTAGGAACTGATTTTTTTTCCCCTCTCACATTTTTTTGACCCCCCTCCCCCCCTCTCTATAGTTGGCTCCATGGCAACAGTCTTAATGTATATACTCAAACTATCTTTGCCTTTAAAACAACCTGAAGGCCACATGCCTTCACAAAGATCACCTCTAGGTGGTGCTATGGTGACACATCTAGGGATCCCTACTGTCCAGAGAGCGCTGTCCTTGTAAGAGTCTTGTCCAGTCTTGTTCGGTCTTCCCTGCCTGTACTTTGATTTCTACATTCTTTTGTGTCCAATTTGTTCACCTATAGTGCCATGTGCTCCAAGCCCATAAGCAAACTGTTAAAGTCCTACAGTCAGTCTCACAGCAGGGACATGAAATCAACCCCCAGTTAATCTGACCATGTACACTCTTAAAACCAATGTGTTGTCCCTATCTGGACACAGAGATGTGTTAAAAACAATGCAAGTTGTGTCATTTTGAAAGTAAGTTGTCTTATTTTTAACACATATTGTGTAACAAATAACACAAACTGTGTTGGTCCTGTCTGGACACAAAGATGTGTTAAAAACAACGCAAGTTGTGTTGTTTTCAAAACACATTTGTTTTAAGAGTGTAGACCTTTTGGATGCAGGTGGTAATTCTAATTTAACTGGCTCTAACTTAACTTTTAACTCTAAAATTTAACTGGCTACATTTGTAACACTCCAAAACTGCAGATGCACTTCCCACAACAGCATAAACAACCACCACACTACTAAACAACTCAGAGTGCGCCATCGTCAGATAACAACCACCACAGTACTAAACAACTCAAAGGGCAATTGTTGGCCTAGTTAGGGAATCAGATTGATGAACGAAGAGTGGCCACTTCAATCCCCAAACTGCAGGAATAATGTGTGTGGGCAGTGATTGGCCAGAGCTCTCCACTTCCACCGCTGAGGTGAGGCACTGCTCTCCAGGCACCGTAGCAACAGCTCCCCACTGCTCCGAGTGTTTGTGAGTGCTCAAGGTGTTCACTGCTCTGTGTGTGTGTGTGTGTGTGTGTTCACTAACCACGGATGGGTCAAATGTAGAGGAAGGATTTTTCTCGGAATGAATAATAGTATATATATATCTATCCATTTATTGTTTAAAAGCAATACCACAATCAAAATGGTAAAGAAAGGTACTATACATGTAGCTCACCTTCACAGGGTCCTCATGCCAGCGGTGGCCATCAGTAGCTATGAGAGTCGACAGTCCAACAGCTCACATTTACATTTAGTCTGACATGGCTTTTATCAAAAGTGACTTTCTAATAAAGAGAACAATCAAGATACAGTGTGACCAGGACATGTTAGTGCAGCAATCAGGACTACTCGCATAAAATCAGGACTACTCGCATAGAATCAGGACATGCTAGTGCAGCAATCAGGACTACTCGCATAGAATCAGGACTACTCGCATAGAATCAGGACATGTTAGTGCAGCAATTAGGACTACTCGCATAGAATCAGGACATATTAGTGCAGCAATCAGGACTACTCGCATAAAATCAGGACTACTCGCATAGAATCGGGACTACTCGCATAGAATCAGGACATATTAGTGCAGCAATCAGGACTACTCGCATAAAATCAGGACTACTCGCATAGAATCGGGACTACTCGCATAGAATCAGGACATGTTAGTGCAGCTATCAGGACTACTCGCATAGAATCAGGACATGTTAGTGTCAGACACCCAAACAGGACGAGGACCACAAAAAGCGTCACGTTAGAAAGTTTATTTAAGGGTTGGGGTTACAGGGGTTCCGGGGAGTTCCAGAGTCTGCGTGTGTGTGTTCCCCCACAGCCGAGCAGCAATGGCAGGAGCTGGATGATCCGGGGAAGTCCTGGGGAAACACACACACAACAGCAATTGAAACAAAGCAGCAGTACAGTCAAGGGTTAGGCTGTTTTTTCGAGAAGAGAGACGGAAGGCAGGTCAAGATTACCGGGGCTGGAGATCAAAGAAGTAGTCGGCTGGTCTGGGTTCACAGGCAAAGAGTCAGAGTCGATTTTCCAAGACAGGCAGGTAACTGGTGCTGGGTTTGCAGGCGATCTGACAAGTGTGGACTGAAAAGCAAGGCTTTTACATACAGGGCATGATGAGTGGTGAATGCAGTGCAGCTGGTAGGTAAACGAGGGTGAGGCAGAGCAGAGCAGGAACAGGTGGAGGTCATCAGACTTCAATCAGCCGTGTTACCAGGCAGAGAGAGAGCTCATGACAGTTAGTGCAGCAATTAGGACTACTCGCATAGAATCAGGACATGTTAGTGCAGCAATCAGGACTACTCGCATAAAATCAGGACTACTCACATAGAATCAGGACATGTTAGTGCAGCAATCAGGACTACTCGCATAAAATCAGGACTACTCGCATAGAATCAGGACATGTTAGTGTAGCAATTAGGACTACTCGCATAGAATCAGGACATGTTAGTGCAGCAATCAGGACTACTCGCATAGAATCAGGACATGTTAGTGCAGCAATTAGGACTACTCGCATAGAATCAGGACTACTCCCATAGAATCAAGACATGTTAGTGCAGCTATCAGGACTACTCGCATAGAATCAGGACATGTTAGTGCAGCAATCAGGACTACTTGCATAGAATCAGGACATGTTAGTGCAGCAATCAGGACTACTCGCATAGAATCAGGACATGTTAGTGCAGCAATTAGGACTACTCGCATAAAATCAGGACTACTCGCAGAGAATCAGGACTACTCTCATAGAATCAGGACATGTTAGTGCAGCTATCAGGACTACTAAGCATAGAATCAGGACATGTTAGTGCAGCAATCAGGACTACTTCTCGCGATAGAATCAGGACATGTTAGTGCAGCAATCAGGACTACTCGCATAGAATCGAAGCACAGTTCTAGTAGAGTTAAGGGAAGCAAGAGTACAGTTCTAGTAGAGTTAAGGGAAGCAAGAGTACAGTTCTAGTAGAGTTAAGGGAAGCAGAAGAGGGAGAGTCTCGTGGGAAGTGCTAAATGAAGCTGTAGCGCATGTAGGCCCATCTGTGCAAGCCCGCATGTGATCATTGAAGCTACATAATGTATTTTGTCACGAATTATGACTTAAAACCCTTTCCTCTCAGAATTTGCATAACTGCATTTTAATGTTATTTGAGTCACATCTCTGGTATCAGGCAACATTTCACACATTCATTTGCACTTCAGAAAAACTGTGGCACCTTTAATTCCAAAATTAATTAAAACGCTTCCTAAAGGCTCCAATGCAACCTTTTTAAAGACTTTTTGGTGTTTTCATTAAAGGATTGTTCAATTAAAACAGACAGGCTGTGCACCCCTGAAGCATGGACATTACAAAAGTGGAGAGGTTTTGATCTATTTATCTTGTTAACACACAATGTCTGCATTTCATATGGACTGAAAAGTACATTACACAATGCATACCATAGCTATATGTATGCAAACAACAGCCTGCTCAAAATACCTTTAGAAAACATGGACCTGTGACATTAGATGCATGCATTTTGTAATAGGCTGCAGGTAGTGTTTCTGTTGTCAGTGTGCAGTGCTTGTCGTGCTGAGATAAAATAAAATAAATCAAACCTGTCTACTGCTATAGCCACCAACGTGAACACAGAGGCTGAGACAGACATCCCCTGAACCAGATTACTCATGGTGCACGTCATCTGGTCAAATGGCCAACCTGCGTGTGGAAACGGACACTTAAACAGCAGCTTTGTCAGGGCACCACGTCACAATACGGTTTTTTCCCTTACTTTTATCTTATTTGTTTCAGGCATTTCTAACATCTTTTAAGCATTTTTCATGTCTATTCATGTTAAGGACCTTGTATTACAGTTTGTATATGAAAGGCGCTTGATTGATGGATTTTACTCAAACTTAGTTCTCAAGGCGACAAATTGGTGACAGAGAAATTGGCCAAGTGCTCACCTGATATCAAGCTGTCAATCAATGTGGTAGGCACACAGAATACTCCTACGAGTAGATCGCTGATGGCCAAGTTTAAAATGAACAGGTTTGTCACGGAGCGCATGTTGCGGTTGCGCAGTACGACAAAGCAGACGAGTCCGTTGCCGCCAACACATAGAAGAAGCACAACAACGTAGGACAGAATGTAACTCATGGCCATAGCAGCTGAGTGTCGATAATATGGCATGATGGTGCGGTTCTCCATCCCTGTGTCTGTGGTATTATTGAACGCAGATCCATCAAGTAAGGCCATTTTCTCCACATAGACCCTTTAGAAAATAAACGGAATTAATTGTTACCATACCCATACTTATATGTTTTATTATTATTATTATTATTATTATTATTATTATTATTATTATTTGTTTTATCTACAAACCATACTCAACAAACATTACGTTCTCAGAGCAAAATTAAATTACTGAAACATATCTGACAGTGTTTTTATCCTGCCCAGAACCATTTTCTAAACAAACTCCAAAATGTAATAGCAGTCATCCAGGGGCAGACATCCCGGGTTTAGAAAGTAAAAATCCTGCCAAACATTTGATCTAACCATTTAGTAAACCAGCTCATCCTAATTAGCAGCCAGGTAGATCCGATTAGTGATATCACAAGTGCGCAGGTAGAAATAATATATGGCAGGACTTTTACTTTCTGGACCCGGGATGTCCGCCTGAAGTCGTCTGACCAGATCAATTGTATCTTACCTGTCTACGACGCCAACTCTATCTCAGAAATGCTGGTCACTAGCGCGAAACAGAGGCACTTGTGGCGCGTCCGCTTGTTGCGTGCATTTCTCTACATTTCCCACATGCATCACGGGCGATTAGTATGACCACAGGAGTTGCAAACTTAATGAGCCCTGGGAACTTCAACCGTGTGCTGCACTGTATCTGCAAATGCGCATGGGAAGAAATCCAGTGTTTTTCTCTAAGCCAAAAGAACAACCGTATTGAGTACTACGTTATTTATCTAGCATGCCAAATAGAGACGCTCATTCATTTCCTGTTTTCAAATCCAAACAAGTTTATCTAAATCCAGACTGGTGGAGCTAGAACAGGGAATGACGAGGTTGGAAATGATTCAGTTGTATGTATCCAAAATCAATGGTGAGCGTAGCACTGAACAGGACGCCGCCAGAGAGACTATGCGCTCTTGCTAAGATTCTCGTTTGCCACGAAGTGGCGGTAGCGCTCAAGAGGTGCAGTAGCCAGAGTTTGTCTGCGCTGTTCACTCTCTCTGTCACACTCAGTCATTCACTAACTCTCTCTTGCTCACTCCCTTTCACACACACACACACACACACACACACACACACACACACACTTATTCTGCCGCCTCCCTCCTCATTGTGTATGCTAGATTTGGAGAGAGGGAGTTACTAGCAGCAGCAGACCAGCTGGGCTCGTGTGATGGGACAGTGTTCAGTGGGACCAGGCTTCCTAAGTGCCCCACATCAGCCCTACTCCAAACGAACACCTTGACAGGCAGAGGGGGGAAGTCCTTTCTCTTTCTTCTGTCTCTTGTTTCCGCTCCAGTTTTGTGGTGCACATCCAAAGCTAGAAGCTGTGCTTGTGCTCCTGCACTTGCTGTGTTTGTTTTCATTTTCCGCTGTGGCAGACTGGAAGGATGCCGTTGTCTTGGCCGGACAGGGCTAGGTGTGTGCTGGACCTGTGCGTCCTGGTGGCTGTGCTGGCGACGGGCTGCTC
>NC_063200.1:3185529-3205529 GCF_017589495.1 Alosa alosa | reverse complement strand
TTTCAAATGACTGTAGAGCGGTGTATCCCCTCCCCCCTGACTGGCAGACCTGGCAACCCGGATGCTGAAACACTACTGACTTCGTTATTAGTAGATAGGTGGAGGGTGGCGCATCAGGCCAAAACACAACATGACAACATCAACATCAGTTGAGGGCTGCAACTTTTTGAAATGAACATGATTTCTTAATGTCTAGTGACATATCAAGGCCATTTTTATGATTAATTGAAATACATTTCTTACATACGGTTCCTTTAATACACCTTTTGATACACTCAGTCAGGCATCCTCTCTAAGATCGAAGAATTTGCAGACTTCTTCAAAAACAAAGTCATTTCTATAAGGAGGCTATTGGTAACACAACTAATATGTTTGATAGTACACCCAAAACAGCCCCAAAATTAAGGTCCTTTAGCACTATTACTCAATCTGAGCTTGGTAAAATTATAACTCAAACGGCTCCTCAACATGTGTTTTAGATCCAATCCCTACTACATTCCTCAAAAAAAAGTATATGATGGCTTTAGCTCCCTTTTTTCTCAAGGTAATAAATACCTCATTAGAAACAGGTATATTTCCAACTGCTTTTAAAACCGCTGTTGTGAAACCTTTACTTAAAAAGTCAAATCTTGACCATACCAATCTGAGCAACTACAGGCCTATATCAAATCTATCGTTTTGAGCAAAGTACTTGAAAAAGTTGTTTTGCAATCAGTTAAATACCTTCCTCAAATTGAAAACAGTATCCTTGAAAATTCCAATCAGGTTTTAGATCAAATCACAGCACAGAAACGGCTCTAGTAAAGATAGTCAATGATCTCAGACTAGCTACCGACTCAAACAAAGTCTCAATCCTTATTCTTCTGGATTTGAGTGCGGCATTCGACACCGTGATCATAGCATCCTAATTCACCGCCCTTCTTGAAGTAAGGTTGGCTCTCTGATAATGCTCTAAACTGGTTTCAAACCTACATTACTGGCAGAGATTTTTTATATCAGTCTAGGAGATCATGTATCTGAAAAACATGACTTGCCTTTTGGTGTGGCCCAGGGGGAGCTGCCTTGGTCCCCTGCTATTTTCTCTATATATGCTTCCATTGGGAAGCGTCATAGAAGTCAGCATAATGTAAACTTCCACAGCTCATGATGATACCCAATTGTATCTTTTCTGTGGAGCCAACTAACCCAGATGCCTTTGCTCCCTCACTGCATGCCTAACCTCCATTAATCAGTGGATGAGCAAAAACTTTTGAAACTAAATGATGACAAAACAGAGGTACTTCTGGTTGGACCAAAACATGAGATATTATTCTTAGTAATCTGGGGAACTTGGCACACCAGGTCAAACCAAAAGTAACAAGCCTCGGTGTCATCTTAGATGCAGAGTTAAGTTTTAAGCCCCATATCAGTAAAGTTACTCAGACAGCCTATTTCCACTTGAGAAACATTGCCAAAGTCTTGACCCTTTTTAACTCAACAAGATGCAGAAAAACTAATTCACGCCTTTATCACTAGCAGGTTAGACTACTGCAATGCACTTTTCACTGGTCTTCCCAAAAAACATCTAAAGAAATTGGCACTCATACAGAACTCTGTGGCTAGACTTTTAACTAAGACTAAGAAGAGAACACATCACCCCTGTGTTGGCTGAACTGCACTGGTCCCTATTTCCTATAGAATTGATTTTAAGGTTATGTTAATTACTTACAAAGCTCTGAATGGCATAGCACCTTCATATATCTCTGAGCTTTTAATATCTTATCAACCACAAAGGAAACTTAGATCCATCCAATTCTAATCTTTTTTTAATCATTACCCCAAAGTGCTCCACAAACAAAGTGGAGAAGCTCCGTTTATCCATTATGCCCCAAACTATGGAACACCCTGCCTCTGTACATCAAACAGGCGAAGTTCAGTAAATATTTTTAAAAAGATCTGAAAACATGCCTGTACAGGAACTCATCTTATCCTGTAGACTACTTTCTCAGATTATTCTACATCTGCTACTATTGGAGGGCTTAGCAACCAGCCAGAAACAGATGGGCTCCCCTATTAAGTCAGGTTCTGCTCAAGGTTTCTTCCTGGAATATGGGAGTTTTCCTTGCCACAGTTGCCATATGGCGTGCTTGTGGGGGTAAGAGGTTAAGGCTGCCAGTCTTATAGCGTCATTTTTCTATATTTTGATATGTTGCTTGGTATAACATAAACAGCAAAAGAAAAGTGATTGATAATGACTGACTGACTATTATTGTGTTACATGCTTCAAATGTAAAGCACTTTGAGCTGCATTCTGTGTATGAAAGGTGCTATACAAATAAAGCTAATTATTATTATTATTATTATTTAAAGCTCAGGCATCAGAGGGTTAAGGGTCAAGGTCATCTTTATCACCTTGCTTAAAGCTCAGGCATCAGAGGGTTAAGGGTCAAGGTCACGGTGGTAGTGGCAGTGTGTGTTAACACTGGTGTGTGGGGTTGTACTAAAAACAATGGAATCTAATGTAATCGAATGTTGAAAACCTGTGATCCCTTCTGAGAAGATTTCGATTTTCCAGATTTGTTATGGTTTGCAACTAGATGGTCCCTACAGCATTTTTCCTTCTGGTTGCCTGAATGTCCCTGCATAGTTTTGTGTTTGCGTCTCCATCCCCTCTTGGCTCCCGCTCTGTCTAAACTGTCCCTTTTTTCTCCTCTCTCGGACGCTGGCACCAACTCCCGATGGCAGGCCAGTCGATCCCGCCAGCTGGGTGCTACTGTTTACTGCGTAGGTGTGAAGGACTTCAATGAAACCCAGGTTAGGGTGCACAGCCACACTGATTCATCACAACATGTTAAGAACCAAGGAACACATGCACTCACACAGCTACGAGGTCTCTTGTTACTCACGTGGATTCATTTGCACATTCCAACATGTTTTCATGTACGAAGATAGAAGGTGTTTTTGACTTTTGAGGAGATTCAAGGGAGATTGTGAAATGTTTGCTTCTATAAAAAACAGAAACAAAAACAATGTTTTGGTAGACTGTGCACTGAACACACACACGCACACACACACACACACACACACACACACACACACACACACACACACACACACACAATTAACCGTGTTTGTGGTCTTTTCTATGCAGTTGGCAACAATAGCGGACAGCAAAGACCACGTGTTCCCAGTGAACGATGGCTTTGAGGCACTGCAAGGTGTCATCGATTCGGTATGACAAACTGCCAGATAACAAAAAATGTCTAGGATGTCTCATGCTTCCCTGCCTTGTCACAACAACTAATCACGCCAGCCTACATTAGCGAGCATCATCGTCATTAATTAGTCTATTATAGAGATCTCATAAAAGTGTCTTAATTAAGAACTACAGTATCATAAAACTGCCATAAAACTTCATGAAGAATGAGGCTTGCAGGATGGGTTATATGTGGGTGTAGGTGCCATAAAGGTTAGTCGTAGGTTAAGTGATTATATAGGTGATGGTAAAGGATGAATGTAAGTGTTATATCTGGAGGTAAGAAGCAGACAGTGATTCAGTAAGATGTTCATTTGGTGTTCCCTATGTGTTATAATGAGTGAACTACTCTATAAAGATCATTAGATGTTCATTTGGTGTTCCCTATGTGTTATAATGAGTGAACTACTCTATAAAGATCATTAGATGTTCATTTGGTGTTCCCTATGTGTTATAATGAGTGAAAACTACTCTATAAAGATCATTAGATGTTCATTTGGTGTTCCCTATGTGTTATTATGAGTGAACTGCTCTATAAAGATCATTAGATGTTCATTTGAACTACTCTATAAAAATCATTAGATGTTCATTTGGTGTTCCCTATGTGTTATTATGAGTGAACTACTCTATAAAGATCATTCTTGAGGATTTCTGGTTTGAACTGTCAGTGTATCAACTCAGGTCTCCAAAAAACAAAATGCATTAGCCCGTTTTTTTCTGATATCACAAAATGGTAGGACAAATCACAGGCAACTCTTGTGTCGTCAAAGAACCGTCGTCAGCGCGAGCTCAGGTGTTTTTAATACCTGGAACAAGGTAGCCTTCATGAAATGGTTAGCAACTCTGCCCACAAGTGAGCTATGGCAAAGCAACTCCAGACTGTCTGGAGATCAAATCTGGAATGAGAATTTAGAATTTAGCTACAGTTGGTGGGGGGGCAGAGACGGGGCGGGCCTTTGTGACAGAGGCATAGACAGGGGATGGGCGGAGCTTAGTAAATGCTTCAGGGATGAGGGAGAAGGTGCAGAGATACATCTTTTGTTACTTTTGATACATTTTCGTGAAAACAACTTATGCATGTACATCGCTGAGGAACTCAAATTATATTACAGGGTTTAATCAAATGGCTGCAGTGGGTCTTTAAATCAGTCACACTGTAGTGATCTTTCACCATCCAGGGTGGTCCTAATATATAAGATACAACCATGTCACTACACCAGAGCTATGGAGACAATAATAGAGTAACAGACTAGAATCAGTAGAGTAGAATGGAACTGAATGGAGTAGAACTTGTTTGTGATGTTGTTGCATGTGAAATGTCCACACAGATCCTGAAGAGGTCATGCATTGAGATCCTGGCTGTTGAACCATCGAGTATTTGTGCAGGAGGTAGGCCGTTCCCATCATCACATCCTATCCTATTCACACCCCCCTCATCCCAGCTTCAACACAACCGAGAATCAACAAGGTTCATCTGACATTGAGTTCTTTAATATAAAGATTAATACAAAATCATATGATTTGGAACAAAATAATAATATTTTATTATTAATAATAATAGTTATTAAATTAAATTAAAATAAAATTATATGAAAATAAACCAAATTAAATGGTTCTGATTCTGGATATCTGCTTTGTCTCATTTTTCTCAAAAGTACATGCGGATCTTGTGAATTCTCAGCTGATGACTGACTAATCAGTTGAGTCACAGGGGGGTGGATTGATATGAAGGGGGGGATAGGTTCTGCAGTTACCATGATTGGTGACCCCTGGTGTTCCGTGCTCACCTGGTTCTCTCGGTTCTGCAGAGGTGTTCCAGGTGGTGGTGAGTGGCAACGGGTTTCTGCACGCACGGAACGTGGAGCAGATCCTGTGCAGCTTCCGCATCAACGACACCGTCACTTTGAGTAAGATAAATGCGCCTTCACACATGCACCTTCACACATGCACCTTCACACATGTCACTATGAGTAAGAGAAATGCGCCTTCACACATGCGCCTTCACACATGCACCTTCACACATGTCACTATGAGTAAGAGAAATGCACCTTCACACATGCACCTTCACACATGTCACTATGAGTAAGAGAAATGCACCTTCACACATGTCACTATGAGTAAGAGAATGCACCTTCACACATGCACCTTCACACATGTCACTATGAGTAAGAGAAATGCACCTTCACACATGTCACATGTCATGAGTAAGAGAAATGCACTTCACACATGCACACATGTCACTATGACTAAGAGAATGCACCATGTCACACATGCACCTTCACACATGCACCTTCACACATGTCACTATGAGTAAGAGAAATGCACCTTCACACATGTCACTATGAGTAAGAGAAATGCACTTTCACACATGTCACTATGAGTAAGAGAATGCACCTTCACACATGCACCTTCACACATGCACCTTCACACATGTCACTATGAGTAAGAGAAATGCACCTTCACACATGCACCTTCACACATGTCACTATGAGTAAGAGAAATGCACCTTCACACATGCACCTTCACACATGTCACTATGAGTAAGAGAAAAAACACCTTTTTTTGAATGATTTATTTGTGATTTATTTGTGAGATTTTGAGCATAACAGATACACAGACACACATAGAAATACACAGATTTGTTCTGTGAAACAAGCTACTAACAAAGAGACCCATCCCCCACCCTCTTCCCAACGTTATACAGTAGCATGGTCACATTGAGTGAGGGAGAACACCTTTTTACTTATAACACATTCATTTTGAAAAAGAGAGGGAGCATGTTTACAACCTTTAACAAGAGAGAACACCTTTAACCCTACCGCTTTGAGAAGAGAGAGGACCTTTAACCCTACCGCTTTGTGAAGAGAAACCACCTTTAACAAGAGAGAACACCTTTAACCCTACCGCTTTGTGAAGAGAAACCACCTTTAACACTGCCGCTTTAAGAAGAGGGAACACCTTTAACCCAGCCGCTTTGAGAAGAGAAACCACCTTTAACCCTGCCGCTTTGAGAAGAGAGAGGACCTTTAACCCTACCGCTTTGTGAAGAGAAACCACCTTTAACACTGCCCCTTTAAGAAGAGAAAGGACCTTTAACACTGCCACTTTGAGAAGAGAGAGCACCTTTAACACAGCCGCTTTAAGAAGAGAAACCACCTTTAACCCTACCGCTTTAAAAAGAGAAACCACCTTTAACAAAGCCACTTTAAAAAGAGAGAGCACCTTTAACTCTTCTGCCACTTTGAGTATGAGATATCTGAAAAGAAATCCTCTGAGTCCACACTGTCACTTTAAAGATTTAAGGTGCAAGTTTTCCGTAGTCAGAGTGACGTCAGACGCACAAATGAAGTTAATTAATAAAAGATAGATAGATCAGAATGTAACACTGGTTGCATGTGATTGGTTTCTTCAATTTCACTTCACGTGAGAGGTCTAGCCCATTTCAGAGTCCCCACCTTAACGTAGCTTCCCGCTATTGCTATGGTACGTGTATACAGGGCCTATGTCTCTCAGCAGGGCAGTCCTGAATAGTTGAAGAGGCTCTCTAATCACCTCAGCAAACTTGTCTTTCAAGGGTATCGTAGAGATCCGGAAAAGTAAGAAAATAGGGTAAAGAACAAGCGAAGTAAATACTCACATACCCATCACTCTCTCTCCAATCACAGGACTGGATACTCACATACCCATCACTCTCTCTCCAATCACATTGGGACTGGATCACTCTCTCTCCAATCACGGGATTGGATACTCACATACCCATCACTCTCTCCAATCACAGGATTGGATACTCACATACCCATCACTCTCTCTCCAATCACGGGATTGGATACTCACATACCCATCACTCTCTCTCCAATCACAGGATTGGATACTTATATACCCATCACTCTCTCTCCAATCATGGGATTGGATACTCACATACCCATCACTCTCTCTCCAATCATGGGATTGGATACTTATATAGCCTACCCATCACACTCTCTCTCCAATCATGGGATTGGATACTTATATACCCATCTGCACTCTCTCTCCAATCATGGGATTGGATACGTATATAGCATACCCATCACTCTCTCTCCAATCATGGGATTGGATACTCACATACCCATCACACTCTCTCTCCAATCACGGGATTGGATACTTATATACCCATCTGCACTCTCTCTCCAATCACAGGATTGGATACTTATATACCCATCACACTCTCTCTCCAATCACAGGATTGGATACTTATATACCCATCTGCACTCTCTCTCCAATCACGGGATTGGATACTTATATAGCCTACCCATCACACTCTCTCTCCAATCACAGGATTGGATACTTATATACCCATCTGCACTCTCTCTCCAATCACGGGATTGGAGGGATGCACTTTCAACAACCACTGAGCTCAAACATCAACAATGTCTCTCCACAATTGTACAATACACCCAAAAGCTCATGGGTCATCAACACTCCCCCCAAGAACCAGAGCCTTAATGTCCATTACACCTTTTCAGGTAACAGGCTCAGAACCAGAGCCTTAATGTCGAGTACACCTTTTCAGGTAACAGGCTCAGAGCCTTAATGTCCATTACACCTTTTCAGGTAACAGGCTCAGAGCCAGAGCCTTAATGTCGAGTACACCTTTTTAGGTAACAGGCCAAAAACTAGTCAACCTGACAAATTGTGCTCCTCTGTTTGCCTGGCATTTTACCCCCACTAATGTCTGAGGAGTTAACATGGGGAGACAGACGCCTCCTAATGATTTAACTGTAAAACTGTTAACTGTGGCAGTGATTTGTTTTTGCTGCTCTCTGTTTCTCTCTTGCTGTCGTCCTCTCAGACAGACAGGGGAGGTACTGCTTGATTTGTGTTGGCCGGGCGTAGCGAGGGATCGGCCTGCCCTCCGTAGCTCCAAGTGCTCATTTCTCAGCTCTCTCCTGGCCTTGCGGCTGCTATTTCACTTAAAACAGTATCAGATGGAATGTGCCGAGTCTGTGCGTCTCTGTGTGTGTGCATATGTGTGTCAGTATGTGTGTGTGTCAGTATATGTGTGTGAGACTGTGCATCTGTGTGTGTGCATACGTGTGTCAGTATGTGTGTGTATGTGCATGCTTGTGTGTGTGTGTGTGTGTGTGTGTGTGTGTGTGTGCTTCATTCGAGCCAGAGTAAATAGACCATTATGTTCTGAGAGAAATCCAGTCGTTCCATTTTCCACACGAGAGGGGAAGAGCAGCCATAGCACTTCACCCGCTCGGTTCAGACTGCTCCTCTTAATGGACTTAACCCTCACACTACTTAGAGTCCATTTCAATAAGCAGGATTAAGCCTCCAATTAATCTCCACTCTGCTCGCTCAACAAGAGGCCTTTAGGAGCGTGCAACCATGTGGCATGAAATTCCTCTCACCTGCACACAACCTCTGCAAGCATATTACAGCCATCAACTGAACAATCCCCAAATGAAGTGCTAGTGGTGACAAATGGTCTATTTGGAGAGCTCAGTGAGCCATGAAGTGTGCTGTTGTATTAAATTAGAGAAGGTAGTGATGATGTTGATGATGATGAGAGCCAAAGGCTATCGCACTTAACAGAGGGTTTAATGTAGGGTTGTAGTGTTCATTACTCTTATAGTCTTGCGTTTAATCAATTAGTTGTTTGATCGATAAACTACCAGAAAATAATTAAATAAATGTGTTTCCGATGCCCAAGATTAGGATGCCTTGCTTTGTTTGTAAAGCTAAATATATTTAAGTTGAAGAAGCTGCAGTCAAATAATTAGTGGGTTTATTTTTCTTTTTAAAAAATGACACAATCCAATTAAGTGTTTACCAAAATAGTTGCCGAACGATTTAATAGCTGACAACTAATCGATTAATCTATCAGTTGTTGCAGAGCTAGTTTATCTCTCTTCTTTTTCCCCTGCTCTTCTCTCCTCTCTGACGCTCTACTCTCTACTTCTCTCTTGTAATCTACTCTTTCATCCTTTCCACCCCTGCCCTCCTCACCTCTTTGCATCTCTCCTTTCCTCTCATCTCATGTCTCCCCTTGACTCCCCTTCCCTTCTTTTATCTTCTCCCTTCCCTCCCTTCTTTTCTCCCTTCTCTCTCATCTCATTTCTCTCCCTTGTCTCTCATCTCTCTCCTTGTCTCTCATCTCTCATTTCTCCCTTCTCTCTCATCTCATTTATCTCCCTTGTCTCTCATCTCTCTCCTTGTCTCTCATCTCTCATTTCTCCTTCTCTCATCTCATCTCTTTTCATCTCTCCTTGTCTCTCATCTCTCATTTCTCCCTTCTCTCTCATCTCATTTCTCTCCCTTGTCTCTCATCTCTCTCCTTGTCTCTCATCTCTCATCTCTCTCCTGGTCTCTCTTCCTCTATTTCAGTGAAGAGGCCCTTGGTGATTGAGGACACTTATCTTCTCTGCCCAGCTCCAGTACTGCAAGAGGAAGGAACGTAAGTGTTTATGAAGAGACATACGTGTTTGTGAAGAGACGTGTGTTTATATGTGTTTATGAAGAGACACACGGGTTTGTGAAGAGACGTGTGTTTATAAGTGTTTATGAAGGAACACAAGTCTTTAAAGAGATATACATATTTATGAAAAACATAAATGTTAATGAAGGAATGTAAATATTTATGAAGGGACATGGAAGAAAGTGGTCATTATGTTGTGACATGTCTGTTAACACCAATAAGATGCTACCAACACCAGTGTCATGATCATGTTCATGAAGGATGTAATAATATTCTCTAAGTGTTCAGGAAGGAGTGGAAGTGCTCATGAGTGTTTATGAATAAGTCTTTATGAAGTGATATGAAGTCATAAGATAATGCAAGTGTTCATAAAGGGCCCTAAGTACTCTTGAGGTGATCTGATCTGTTTATTATTGAGGAAACTAAGTACTCATGAGTGCTGTTTACCTCCCTGCTCCTACCCAGAGCCAGATGGCCTCAGGATCAACACAGATCTCTCTCCTCCCTCTCTCTGTTGCCACATTCTTTCCTCTCACTTTGCCCCCTCATCCCCCGCAAGCTCTTAAACATGGTCAGGCGTTTTGTTTATCTTCAGACGACAGCACAGTGAAAGTGGACGAGGATGAGGCGTTTCTGCACTTTCACATTCTCCTTTTGTGAGCAAGATTAATTCATTTCTCAGCTGGAGGGAATGACTTTCTGCGTAGCTTCTCTAAATGTGAATGAAGGGTCTCTGTGCGGTTTCTCTTCATGTGAATGAGGATGTCGTTTCTGTAGCTTGTTTTCTCTAAATGCAAATGAGCAGAGGCTTCTGCCTAATTTTCCTTCATGCGAGCTGTGAAATGAGCAGTTTCTGCCTGACAGCTCATCTAAATCAGGATCCCTGGGCTTGTGCGCACTTGTCGTTGTGTGAATACGTTGCTAGGCTACAGTGTGTGTGCAGGCCTGCACTCCTTATGTCCTAGCCCTCCTGGCCTGCTCACTCAGTGGAGGAAGAATCAAATGCTGAATGGTGGCCACCTCTAGAAGGAGATGGAAGTAGAAGTGAGGAGCCACAGCGGGATACTACAGAGGGGGACACTACAAGGGGAACACTGACAGCTGGGCTATGTAGTATGAGTGTATGCTGCAACAATTAGCTTCCACTTTAATCAGTGGAACTGGTTACATCAGAGGTGTGAGTGCTACACACATTTGAAAAAAATGTGTAAACTATTTTTACACTCCATGAACAGAGAGCTCCAGTTGCGCTCCCAGTGTAGGCCAGCTGTGAAAGAACATAGTAAGGAAGATATAGTGAACACCAAGGCACTATGAGGAGAACACTGTGGAAAGGAAAACGTTCTAAAGAGAGCACTGTGAGTAGAACGTTGCAGTACAGTGAAGAAATAAAATCAAATACACAAATGGTAAAATCAAGACACAATGAAAAGCAAGGAGTGTGAGAAGAGAAGACAGATAGATAGATAGATGGATAGATAGAGATAGATAGATAGATAGATACTTTATTGATCCCCAGGGGACTGAGGAGAACAATGCTGGCAAAACACCATGAAGAGCAGTACACTGAGACACAGAGATCAGAAAACTGCAGGAACACTACTATAAGGAAAATACTGTGAGGAGAACTATGAGAACAGTATGAGAAGAACACTGTCAGAGAATGAGAACACCATGAGGAGAACACTGCCATGAGAACTCCATAAGGAGAACTCTGTGATGAGAACTCCATGAGGAAAATTCTGTGAGGAGAACACCATGAGGAGAATTTTATGATGAGAACACTGTCAGAGAACAATGTGATGAGAGCACCATGAGGAGAACCCTGTAAGAACACTGTGAAGAGAACACTTTCAGAGAACACTGCAATGAGAACATCATGAAGAGAACTCTGTTAGTAGAACACTGTGAGGAGAACACTTTCAGAGAACACTGTGATGAGAACACCATGAAGAAAACTCTGTTAGTAGAACACTGTGAGAGAACATTGAAACATGGTGATGAGAACACCATGAGAAGAACATCGTCAGGACGGCACCATATACCCTTTTACTAGCTACCAGAGGTGGAAAGTAACGAAATACATTTACTCACGTTACTGTATTGAGTAGTTTTTCTGTGTATTTTGTATTTTTAAGTAGTTTATAAAATCGGTATTTTAAATTTTACATTTTGATTACATTTTGAGTGAAGTATTGTACTTCGCTACATCAAAAGTCCCATCCGTTACTTGAGTAAAAAAAAAAGTTAAGACAAACGAAAACGGAAAGGGAGAGAAAAAAATCGGCCCTAAACCACTAGCCTAGTGAAAATGATCAGCATGTAGCATACAACAGGACATGAATCAAGCTGGCGCCATGCAGTCTTTCTGAAAGTGATGGAGACTAGATCACGAAATGCATCAGATTAGCCTAACCTATGAAAGTGTATTTTCCGCTATTCCAATCGGTTGTCTCAGTTCATTTTAGCACTAATGATTGCGGAGATATTTAAGCAAACACCATGGGATTTCGTGTTTTGACGTTTGTGCTCACCTTTCTTTGGAAAGAAGTTTATTAGCAGTTGTTTCCCCTCATTTTGATGTCTCTCTTCCTGTTTTGGCCTTTGTTTTTAGTAACCTGACTTGGCTTTCTTGGAGAAAGACATTGCACCAGCAGCGAAACAATTAGCGGTCCACTACTAGCGATGCTCAACTAAATAAACAAAAGATAGGCCTAGACTACCTTATGAATCGTGCAGGCGGACTAAACCATTAGCTCTTTAGCGAGGGAGAGTGAGAGTGACCTTACACAGTTTTCACTATGATTTGTATACAAAATCCAGTCAGTCAAACAAATTTTGTCTGACATTCATTTTGACATTTAATTTGGAAGTTAAAATATTCAGGTAAAATAAATATATGGTGGAAATAAGTATTGAACGCTTTTTTTTTTTTTTTCAATAATTAGCCTAAACTTCCAGTGAGTCTATTCGAAATTTTCACCACACATTATATTACAGTAACACACATATAAAAAATCCAAACGTAAGAGTTTTGTGTATTAAAGTGGAATGACACAGGAAAAAAGTATTGAACGTGCCTACTGAAATTTCTTCAATACTTTGTGGAAAAGCCTTTGTTTGTAAAGACAGCTTCAAGACATTTCCTGTATGACAAAACTTATTGGTCGCAGTATCAGGTCTGATTTTGGCCCATTGTTCTAAACAGATTCCAAGGGTCCCTCTTGTGAATCCTGATCTTTAGTTACTTCCAGAACTATTTAATTGAATTGGCTGCCTTCAAGTCTTTCTGGAGCTTTCTCTGAGTGGTCCTTGGCTCTTGGAATTGACTATCCTTCTGACTCCCTGGTCAGAAATATTACGAGGAGATTCTGTGCATGGCTGGTTGATGATGCAGTGATGTTTCTTCCACTTGCAGATACACTGTAATGGCTCCCATGCTGCTTACTGGAAGATTCTGATGTTTTGAAATGCATCTCTAACCAGTTTCATTGATATGTTTTGCAACAATAAGGTTGCAAAGGTCTTGGGAGAGCTTTTTGCTTTTATCCATCATGAAATGTTTCTTGTGTGACACCTTGGTAATGAAAACCCTTTTTATAGCCCATCAATATGTAGGCTACTAACCAAGCTTTTATTAATTTGCACAGATAGAAAGGATAACTACTCTCTATACAGATTCCAGCTCGTTCCTTTCCTTTCCTTGCCTTAGTGCTTTTTCTTAGCGTGTTCAATACTTTTCCCCTGTGTTATTCCACTTCATTACATGACTCTATTTATGGAGTTGTTTGGATTTTTTATGTGTGGATTACCTGAGTTATTACTAATGCCTGGTGAAAATGTTGTGCCCCCTGTATTCCACTTTTCACGGGCCCTCTCCTCCATTGGGGCCCTATACTTCCCACTTTCCCCCCCAGTACGATGCCCTTTAATCTGCTGAACCTTCTGCTCGTTTCCAAATATAAAAAAAACTCTCTGCAACTCAATATTGGCCTGCCTGCCTCAGCTGCCTGTGAGGGGCTTTTCAGTTGTGCTGGATTACTGTTCACTGCAAAGCGACCCAAGGATGAGTGCAACTAACTTTGAAAATCAACTACTGCTCAAACTTAAAGGAGAACTCCGGTGATTTTTCACATAGATCTCCATTTCTCAACGTCCTTTTCAGGCAAGTACCTCCACTCGGTGGCCATATTGCAACACTTTTGGGCACTTATCGTTGCATCTATTTCAGCAGAAATGCGTGTGAGTAAGTCTTCACGACACCAATCTTGCTCCAGCAGCGAGATCACAACAGATGATTGGCACGATGTCTTCACAGCACACCACATGATTGGCTCAATGTATTTTACAACACACCACATGATTGGCTCAATGTATTCACATGTCAACGTTTTGTCGCGGAAGGGTTGTGATATGTGTAGACATATGATGTGTAGACAACTGCCATATTGGCGTTACAAACTAACCCCATGCATTACTATGGAGGATTTTTTGAGTGCTGTATCTCCTCATTAGAAAGTCTTTGGTAAAACTGGTTGTTCTGTTGTTCTGGTACCCCCAAAAAAAAAAGTAACTAAGTAACTTTTACTTAAAGTACATTTTAAATGAACTACTTTTTACTTTTACTTGAGTACATTTTCAGATCGGTATTTTAACTTGTACTTGAGTAATATTTCATCAAGGTATTGGTACTTTTACTTGAGTACAATATTTTCATACTTTTTCCACCTCTGCTAGCTACATTCATCAAAAGTATGCACGTGCATTTTGGAAACAGAAGTAATGTGCTACTCCATTCATTCAGACCAGAGAATTTCAAATAAGAGCCACTGGCTCACCTTGTAAAATACCAAAAGGACATAGGTATTTGTTTGTTTCACATACTGTAGTTGTTTTTTTTGATGATAAGCAAGTGAAAAAATACATTTTACCCTCTGGCCCCATAGACTCCCGTTCATTTGGGACTCGCTCACGACTGCCGCTAAGGGAACTGTGGGCGAACTGCAACCGGGATCGATAGAATAGCAGTCAATAGGGAGTGAACAGGCTCTCCGTCAACAGGCTCTGTTCAGAGCGATTTAGATGAGGAAAGGAAAGTAAAAAGTTTTAAACGCTGATTTAGAAGTGTAACTAGCATCAAAAGCATTCAGGTAGTTTTCACAATCTTTTGTGGTTAATCCCTTTGCGTAGCTTGACAAACTATCTAACTTTCATTTCACAAATGTGTGCGCATCCATCATTGTTTATAAACAGTAAAAGGGTCTATGAGAAGAGCTGTGGTGTGCTCTATGGAGCCGTTGGTGCTGGGGTGAATGTGCAGGGATGACACTATGAGGAGAGCTGTAACTGTGGTGTGCTCTATGGAGACATTGGGGTGGCTGTGCAGGGCACTATGAGGAGAGCTGCAGTAAGTGTAAGCTCTGCAGTAAGCTCTATTGAGGCGTTGATACTGGGGTGGCCGTGCAGGGCTAACACAGCTCTCCTGGAGCTTTCCTCTGCTCCACTCCCCACTAAACTCCTCCCAGGCCCTGCCTGCTGTGTGGTGTCGTGCCTGTGGTTTAACACACCACAGGGAGAGGAATGGGAGGCTGGTGCCGTAACACCAGGACAAGAAGCAGCATAAAACCAGAAGTCTGGACCATGTGTGATAATTATTTTCACAGCTCTGCAGTGAGGTTGCTTGACCCTTGAACACATTGTAGAGCACAGTAGTCATAGGCTGATATGCCGCTATGTATGCCGGCTGTTGGATGAGTAGATGAAGAGATGAAGAGATGGACAGATGGATGGGTGGATGAATAGATGGATGAGTAGATGAATGAAGAGATGGATGAGTAGATGAATAGATGAAGAGATGGATGAGTAAATGTAGAGATGGACAGATGGATGGGTGGATGAATAGATGAAGAGATGGATGAGTAGATGGGTGGATGGTTAGATGGACAGATCCCCCCAGGATTTTCTGATCTTCAGTTTTCTCAAATTCACACAGACTCAAGCATTTCCTGCAATTGCAGGTTATTCTGGAGAAAAACAATGTCCAAATCATAGCATTATTAGGGATTTAATCCAAACTCAAAATCAGGGTAATTTCAGCCAAATCTTTTTTTAGAATTCCTACAACCAATTCGATCACTTTGGCCTCAATCATGCACTCACTCTCGCAAGATCCTGGAGGGCTTTGATAGATGGGTGGATGAATAAATTAATGAATGGATATGGAGATGGATGGATGGATGGGGAGATGGATGGATGGATGGATAGATGGATGAGGAGATGGGTGGATGGATAATCTTATCTGTCTCTGTAGACATGTCATCTGGAAAACCTGTATTTATCCAACTACACACTGTACATTATTAATCTCTATTATCTACACAACTGCACAGAATACCTTACTGAACCTGCACTTTGGTATTTAATGCTTCTTTGCACTTCTGGTTGGATGTCAACTGCATTTCATTGGCTTGTACCCGTACTCTGCTAAATTACAATAAAGTTGAATCTAATCTAATCTAATCTAATAAAGAGATGGACAGTGGTGGAATGTAACGGCACAAATGCGCCGTTACTAGCCTTAAGTAAATATTCCGCGTTTGTACTTTACTTTAAGTAGAATTTATAGTGCATACTTTTGACTTTTACTTCGTTATACATTTTAGCAATTATCTGTACTTTTACTTTACAACACCATCGATTTCCTTTTTTCACGATGCATTTTATGATCAGATTTTTTCTCTCTGACAAACACGTTTGTTTTACCAGGGGAGGGGTTGCTATCGGGTTCTGGAGCGCTTCGTGCCCTTCAATCTTTGAAACATAAGCTTCTAGTCTAGACCAGGCAAGCGTGAGCTTGTAGCCATCATTCATTAGGCTGTGTTCACCAGACCCATGGCTACACTGGACATGCAACTGTGTTCTGTGCCTTTCTCTGTCTGTTATCTGAAGCGTTAGGGCCTCCTCTCGGCCAAGATTGCTATCCGCGGATCAGCGAGTTACAGGCCATGCCCATGCTTCTGTCACCATTACGATCATTGGCACAAATAAACGGTAGACTATTATAGAACCGCTGGCGAGGAAAAAAACGTAGCATTTTCCAGATTAGAAAATATTTCTTAATTTGTGTGATCAAATAAGAGGCACTAGCCTACAATTGGGGGGGGGGGGGGGGGGGGGGGGGGGGGGGGGTAAAATGTAAGCGCTCATTCAATGTCTATGTGCGTCTCGCAAGTGAAACTGAACCTAATCATAAACACACCTTTCTCAGCAACTTTTCTGTTCAATCAGCAGAATTGGCATTTTACGATCTACGGACGTTTCCCTGGTCTACCCATTAAACTTCAGGCTCTCGTGTTTTGCTGAATGATATACTCAGCGAATCACCCTAGTAGATAACCAGAATTACTCTCTAGAATTGTAGGTCAAGAATAAACTGGACACAGATGGCACAATTGCATTGGCTTAAAACTATCTAGTCGAATATAGCCTAACCTAAACTAGCTTAATTAAATGCCACAGCCCATACTATTTTTCTTTTTAGAATATAGATATTAGAAGAATAAATCATTATGCAAATACTTTTTACTTTTAATACTTAAAAATTTAAAACATTTTAAAAGCAGGTACTTTTACTTTTACTTAAGTAAATATTTCTCTGTGTATTTGTACTTTTACTTAAGTACTGAGATTCAGTACTTCCTCCACCACTGAGATGGATGGATGGATGGATGTATGGATGAGGAGATGGATGGATGGATGGATGTATGGATGAGGAGATGGATGGATGGATGGATGTATGGATGAGGAGATGGATGCTTGGATGGGGAGATGAGTGGGTGGAGAGATAAATGAAGAGCTAGATCAAAAGCCCATAGAGTAACCCATCCCTGTTCCCCATGGGACTGCCAGATAACCCATCCTGCTGTTCCCCATGGGGACTGTTAACCCATCCTGCTGTTCCCCCCATGGGACTGCCATAACCCATCCTGCTGTTCCCCCATGGGACTGCCATAGAGTAACCCATCCTGCTGTTCCCCCCCTTGGGACTGATAACCCATTCTGCTCTGTTCCCAGGGACTGGAGTAACCCATCCTGCTGTTCCCCCAGGACTGGGGGGACTGTTCCCCCTGCTGGGATAACCCATCCTGCTGTTCCCCCTGCAGGGACTGAGTAACCCTATCCTGCTGTTCCCCACAGGTGAGTAACCCATCCTGCTGTTCCCCTGGGACTGAGTAACCCATCCTGCTGTTCCCCACAGGACTGCCATAGAGTAACCCATCCTGCTGTTCCCCTCAGGACCCATGAAGTAGCCATCCTGCTTTCCCCACGGGACTGAGTAACTCATCCCATCCTGTTCCCTACCCAGGACTAGGTAGCTTCCATCCTGCTGTTCCCCTGCAGGACTGCCAAGTAACCGTCTGCTGTAACCCATCCCATGGGACTGCCATAGAGTAACCCATCCTGCAGGACTGGGACTGTAGCAAGTAAAACCCATCCTGCTGTTCCCCTGCAGGACCTGAGGTAACCATCCTGCTGTTCCCCTGCAGGAGTTTGTTATAGAGTAACTCATCCTGCTGTTCCCCTGCTGGGACTGAGTAACCCATCCTGCTGTTCCCTGCAGGACTGCCATAAATAACCCATCCTGCTGTTCCCCTGCAGGACTGCCATAGAGTAACCCATCCTGCTGTTCCCCTGCAGGACTGCCATAAATAACCCCATCCTGCTGTTCCCCTGCAGGACTGAGACTGGAGTAACCCATGGGACTGCCATGCTGTTCCCCTGGGACTGAGTAACCCATCCTGCTGTTCCCCTGCCATAGGACTAGGTAACCATCCTGCTGTTCCCCTGCAGGACTGAGTAACCCATCCTGCTGTTCCCCTGCCAGGGACTGAGTAACCATCCTGCTGTTCCCCTTGGGACTGGAGGTAGCCCATCCTGCTGTTCCCCCCTTGGACAGTAACCATCCTGCTGTTCCCCTGGGACTGAGTAACCCATCCTGCTGTTCCCCTGCAGGACCAGGTAACCCATCCCTGTGTTCCCCAGGACTGCCACAGGACTGAGTAACCCATCCTGCTGTTCCCCCACAGGACTTCCCATCCAGCTGTTCCCCACAGGACTGCCATAAGTAACCCATCCTGCTGTTCCCCTGCAGGACTGCCATAGAGTAACCCATCCTGCTGTTCCCCTGCAGGACTGCCATAGAGTAACCCATCCTGCTGTTCCCCCTGCAGGACTGCCATAGAGTAACCCATCCTGCTGTTCCCCTGCAGGACTGAGTAACCCATCCTGCTGTTCCCCTGCAGGACTGCCATAGAGTAACCCATCCTGCTGTTCCCCTGCAGGACTGAGTAACCCATCCTGCTGTTCCCCTGCAGGACTGCCATAGAGTAACCCATCCTGCTGTTCCCCCGCAGGACTGCCATAGAGTAACCCATCCTGCTGTTCCCCGCAGGACTGTAACCCATCCCTGTTCCCCTGCAGGACTCAGGTAACCCATCCTGCTGTTCCCCATGGGACTGGGAGTAACCCATCCTGCCCAAGAGGACTGTTCCCCCAGGAGGGACTGAGTAACCCATCCTGCTGTTCCCCTGCAGGACTGAGTAACCCATCCTGCTGTTCCCCTGCCATAGAGTAGAGTAACCCATCCTGCTGTTCCCCTGCAGGACTGAGTAACCCATCCTGCTGTTCCCCTGCAGGACTGAGTAACCCATCCTGCTGTTCCCCTGCCAGGACTGGAGTAACCCATCCTGCTGTTCCCCTGCAGGACTGAGTAACCCATCCTGCTGTTCCCCCTGCCAGGACTAGAGTAACCCATCCTGCTGTTCCCCTGCAGGACTGCCATAGTAACCCAGTAACCCATCCTGCTGTTCCCATGGGACTGCCATAGAGTAACCCATCCTGCTGTTCCCCCACTGGGACTGCTGTTCCCCTGCAGGGACTGAGTAACCCATCCTGCTGTTCCCCCGCAGGACTGCCATAGAGTAACCCATCCTGCTGTTCCCCTGCAGGACTGCCATAGAGTAACCCATCCTGCTGTTCCCCTGCAGGACTGCCATAGAGTAACCCATAGGACTGCCATAGAGTAACCCATTCTGCTGTTCCCCCAAGAGGACTGAGTAACCCATGTTCTGCTGTTCCCCCAAGAGGGACTGCAGGAGGTAACCCATCCTGCTGTTCCCCTGCCATAGAGTAGAGTAACCCCATCCTGCTGTTCCCCCTGCAGGACTGAGTAACCCATCCTGCTGTTCCCCTGCAGGACTGTTCCCCACAGGGAGTAACCCATCCTGCTGTTCCCCACAGGACTTA
>NC_063200.1:3113029-3180529 GCF_017589495.1 Alosa alosa | reverse complement strand
CTATGACGCAGTTCAGCGGCAAACGACAAACAATGTAGAATGCTGCCTCGTCAGAGCGGCCAAAGCGTCAAAAGCTTCACCATACTTTTTGACAAGTCGGCGGCAGCGTGTACCTACAGTCATATTTTGGCCGTTTTGGACATGTAGTGCGACCAGAGCGTCAATCAGAAAGTTGAAACTTTATGGCAATGAAGCTATGATGCGGTTCAGCGGCAAACGACCGGCAACCAAATTAAAAATGAGGTGTACACAGTTGAGAGAGCAAAACCAATGTGAAGTTCAGTTCCTACCATAGACTGTATGGTTCCTACCAAACTTTTGTTCCGTTTACTGTTTTTAATAACGAGGGAGCGGTATATATGAGTGATATAGAGAATAGATTAAATGAACATGGTGTCCGAAAAGTTAGGCTGAATAACGTTACAATACAAACGATAAAATAACCATAGCAGAATCAATTCAGACACCTGCATGTATGATGGAATATGGCTTAACAATGTTATATGACAATGGGTATATAAGCCCAGTAGGCCTAGAGGTGATGTAGCCTATTCCAACATTTGAAAGCATTTGTGAAATTGGGTTAAGGTCCTGGGCTAGCAGGTTTGAGAGCTAGACAGTGGTAGCGTAACGTTTAAGGAGCTGGGCTAGCAGGTTTGAGAGTTACCCTGGTTAAAGGGAGGTCAAGGGGAGGTGTGGTGCAAGCACCAGCATACTACCTGCGGGTCCAGGCTCAAATCTGGCCAGAGGTCGCTTCTCTGTCCCACTCCACCCTGTCTCTCTCTCCCACTCACCTGTGTATTCTCCACCGTCTTGTCCACAAAGGCTCAAAAAGCTCATGAATAAATCTTTTTTGAAAAAGGAGAACAAAGGGCCACGCCGGCTGACTAGCTAATGGTCATGGTTGATTCTGTACACTAACTAGCTAAATGGTTTCTGGATCTCACACACTGACTAGCTAATGGTCATGAATGATTCTGTACGCTAACTAGCTAAATGATCTCTGGATCTCACACCCTGACTAGATAATGGTCTTGGATGATTCTGTACACTAACTAGCTAATGGTCCCTGGATCTCACACGCTAACTAACTAATGGTCATGGATGATTCTGTACGCTAACTAGCTAATGGTCCCTGGATATCACATGCTAACTAGCTAAATGGTCTCTGGATGCAGAGAGTGATGGTTCGTTCGTGTCAATGCTCCCTTCTCTTCTCGGTCTTGGGTTTTAGTATGTCTCTTAGCCTACTCTTGTACACTTTGCAGTGGTAATAACAGAAACGTAAACATAAAAGTCAAGCCCAAGTCTCTTGTCTGTTCTTGTCTATTTTAGTCTTGTATGTCTCACTTTTAGTCTTTGTTTGCGCAGATTCTACTTTTGTCTTCTTTTCTCTTCTCTCCTCCCCTCTCTTCTCCTCTTCCCCTCTTCTCTTATCTTCTCTCTTCCCCTCTTCTCTCCTCCTCTCTCTTCTCCTCTTCCCTCTCTTCCCCTCTTCTCTTCTCTTCCCCTCTTCTCTTCTCCCCTCTTCTCTCCTCCCCTCTCTTCTCCTCTTCCCCTCTTCTCTTATCTTCTCTCTTCTTCTCTTCTCTCCTCCCCTCTTCTTTTCTCTTCCTCTCTTCTCTTCCCTCTTCTCTAATTTCTGCTGTCTCCATCATAGGGCTGACTAGAGTGTTCTGTTTCTCCCTCTTCTGTTAAGAGCAGATCATTCACGAGGCCCCACCACCAGTTATGGAAGACAGTTCGGTAAGAAATGACACAACTCATCTGACTCTTCTGCGTTTTTTTGTTCCCCTATCTGTCAATGTCAGAACTCACCTTTTGTCTTGTGCTGAGAAGGCGGCCGCTCATTTTCCCTTTACGATATTATCCTGTCACTCTCCTTTGCTCGCAAAGCTGAAAAGGTTTTGGCAACTCAGGGCGAGAGTTAGAAAATAAAACTGTGCCCCATTACATAAGAGACAGGAAATGATCTGACAGGCAAGGTATTCATCAGAGCTGCTGGCAAAGTGATCGTCCGATTCGGCGCAGCTGGAATTAGGACGGGCACAGCACAGCCACCATCATCAAAGCTGGAATAGCCAGAGAAGCAGAAAGGACCGGGTGGGCAAGCATTAAAGCTGGCACAGACAGTGATTAGAGCTTGTGTGTGTGTGTGTGTGTGTGTGTGTGTGTGTGTGTGCCCATCGGAGTCTGAGGGCTGTTGGCTGCAACAGACACCTCCTGACTACTGAAGCAGATGGAAAGGAAGGTTTCAGTTTTTCATTACGGAATTCCACAATGATGAAGCTATGTGTCGTTTTTCTCAGAAAAGCTTCAGGCTAAAAGAGAAAATCACAAGATCAGCTCTCTGCCTGTTTACAGACTTTCTTTCTCTCTCTCTCTCTCTCTCTCTCTCGCTTTCTTTCACCAAGTTCTACTCTCTTCATTGCCACAAAGTATAAAACAGGAAAAAACAGGAAATAAGCATCTGCATTTATACATATTTTAAATGCATTCAGTTGGAGCAAAACTTAATTTACTTATGTACTCTTTTCACTTACATTCCTCCTCCATCAGCTCAGCTCTGCATATACTTATATACTTATGTGTGTGTGTGTGTGTGTGTGTGTGTGTGTGTGTCTGTGTGTGTTATTGCACAAGCTTAACTCTTAATAACAGGGTCCTCCCGCCAGCCATCAGAAACGCTGCAAATCTCTGTGCTTCTGTGATCCAGCTCCAGTCTAACCTTTATTGCACAAGAGTAACCTCCAATAGCAGGGCCTATAGGCCAGTGGTCTTGGACAGGGCTCCAATAGCAGGACCTATAGGCCAGTGGTCTTGGACAGGGGCTACAATAGCAGGGCCTATTAGGCCAGTGGTCTTGGACAGGGGCTTGTTTGTCAAAGCAGCTGTGTGTGTCTACTCTGTCTGACATGGATGGCATCCCACTGAACCTAGATGACCCAGAGGCTCAGACTCTGAGTCAAACCTTTGAACCTCACATCACAGAGCTTGACTTGATTTTTGGACTATGTCTGTGTCTGTGTGTGTGTCTGTGTGTCTGTGTGTGTGTGTGTGTGTGTGTGTGTGTGTCTGCGTCTGTGTGTGTGTTTGTAAAAGGAGAAATTACTTCCTTATTGGGTCCATTATTGAGGCTGCTTTTGTCAAACAGCAGGAAGCCTTTGTAGTGTAATGTCTAAAGCCTACAGTAGGAGATTTCAGATTTCGGGAGAGGTACGCTCAGTCACTTTGAACTCAACAGCCTGCTCTAATCTGCTATATCCTGCTCTAACCTGCTCTAGCAACCTGCTGCTCTAACATTTTATATTACATAGCTGCATTTTTTAAGCTCCAAAACTATATTGGTACTCTCTCTTTCTTCACCCTCTCTCTCTCTCTCTCTCTCTCTCTCTCTCTCTCCGTTGCCCTCATCTCTCTCTTTCTTCTCTCTCTCTCTTTCTCCACCCTCTCTCTCTCTCTCCATCATTCCCTGCCTCCTCCTCTGCCCCTCGGTCAGGATGATGAAGACGGTGCCTACCCCAAAAAGAACTGGCCCACAGTGGACGCGTCTTATTATGGAGGACGAGGGGTTGGTGGCATTAAACGAATGGAGGTGTGATTTAACACCACAACTTACAGTTTCTCACACAAACAAACACACACACACACACACACAGACACAGACACAGACATAGACAAAGATAAATTAATATTCAATTAATATTAATATTTTATTATTAATTATTAACATTTTATTATTAATTAATATTCTCTCTCTCACACACACACACACAAACATACACACACACACACACACACATATATTCCATTGTCATGTTTCATTTCTTTAATTTCATGCAAATTCACTGTCACTGTCTCTCTCTCTCTCTCTCTCTCAAACACACACACACACTCTCGGACAGGTGCGCTGGGGAGATAAGGGCTCTACTGAGGAAGGAGCGGTTGAGTTGGCGAAGAATGAAGCTGCCAGGGTCCTTCAGTATTTCACCTGCACCCTCAACAGCGGCTGCCACAGCCACCGGCTCGCTAAAATAATGGTACTCATCAATCCAAGGTATGTGTTCCTCCTTGCTTGGAACATTACACACACAAAAAACACATACGGGACACACACACACACACACACACACTCACTCAAGGTGTGTGTACCTCCACACAATATGAATTGAATTCCCAGTGGATTGGTAACATTTAGGGGTCGGGCATTAGTGAGCTTAAAAGTAGGAATGATATTATTATGACCACCACAAGCGCCCGCTCATATAGGTTTAGTCAGATTTTTTTTTTTTTTTTTCTTTTAAGCATGTCCCAAATTTCAGGTCAGGATTCCCAAAGGATACTGTGGGCGGAGATTTTTTTAACTTGGTGGGCTCTGTAGCCCCCCCCCTGCTGGACTGGACCCCCCCCGAAAAGGAGGGTAGGGCCTAGGATGACCAATTTTTTTTCATTATGTTTGCCTCAGGATCATGTAAACCCATTCCATATGCACACATGTTAAATAAACAGATACACACATACACACATACATTCACAGTAATCCCTCATTGTGACACATGCTCACACCAGACATATATCATGCATGCACATGCACACACACAGGCACATAAACAGGCAAAACACACATGCACGCACGCCACACCTCACCCCACACACACATAAACATAAACATGTACACACACATGCACACAATTCAAAGAATTTCTGTGAATTATGAACAGGCAAGATGGGGGTAGGGGTTGTATAAAATGTATATTACATGTGTAATCTATGAACTAATCATGTTTTGGTACTTGTTGTCTAGCAGATACCAGTGAGAATTGAGTGTGCATAATGCAATTCAGTGAGACAGTTAGAATCATATGCCTTTCAGCGTGACTTATTTTTGTGGAAAACATGTGCTGGACTGGGCGGCAGTCATATTTTGCTCCGAGGCACATCTAGTTGTTTGTACATCTAGTTGTGTGCCAATGGGTTAGCAAAGCCATAGTTTTGGTGAACGGACATGCAGATCATCCCCTCATTCATTTGTTTGCGGAACAGCCCATGTTGTGCGTAAAACAGCCCATGTTGTGCGAAAAACAGCCCATGTTGTGTGTAAAAAAGCCCATGTTGTGTGTAAAACAGCCCATGTTGTGTGTAGATCACAAAATGGGAAAGGGCTTCTCTACACACTGGACACACAGATGGACACACAGATGGATATTCATTTCTTAATTCTTGGCTGACAAGCGCTTTATTGTTATTCTCTTCTTATCAGAAGAAGACCGTGCAACCAGGCTTGGAATTTCAACATTCTGGGGGCAAGGCCACTTGGCCTTCAGTTGGGCATATTTGGTGGAGGGCACAAAGGCCACATGTCAGGGCACTAAGGCCAACGTTAACTATACAGTAGTAGGCTATAAAAATGATCAAAGTTGTATTTAGCCTATTCACTGCAGTAGACCTGCATCACTGTATGAAACATTACAAAAAAATGAAACATGACACATTACATATAACTGTAAATCATCTGATCATCTAATATTTGCAGATATCTAGGCTATATTTTATATATATTTATTTGATATTTGGCCTGTTATGAAATCATCATGTATTGAACAATTTAAGCACAGCTCAGTTTCTTTAAGAAAGTCAAATAGCCTAGATGCATGCTTAGCATTTTGTGATCATTAAGGCTACTTTCACAAACTCTTAGTCAGTTGTCCTCTGATTTACTGATATCTAGGCGATATTTGTAATATTTATTTAGCATTTGGCCCGTTATAAAATAATGTGGAACAAACAAAACAGTGTAAAACTTAAAGCCCACATTTGGAGACATCCATGTATGTTGAAATTTACTGCAAATTAAAAACAGGATTACTCTGGAACGGCTAACTGTACAGGGGACTGCTTTACACCTTTGTGTTCGGTAAGGTCTGCTGTTTATTCTGATATATGGTTTGTCATGTGTTAAACCTTGAGGGGTTCGTGAAGTATTCCGCCAGAGATGAATGCGTTGTTGTTAAGGAGATGGACGCAAAACCTTCTATAGAATTTATGATTAAATTGAATGATATTATTTACTTTTCTCGCGAACCGTTCACCACAGCAATTGGCAGCTGTATCGTTTAAAAGCTGAGAAAAAGCTCTTTACTTGTGATGTCTGTGTGATGAGTAGGCTACTTAGTTCAACTGAGAAGAATGGGTGAATTTGGATGCACTTTCTTTCTTGCGCTAACTTTCTCCACTGCGTAATTTGCGCTGTGAATGCTAAGATTGTTTTGACAGGCCATAGGCTAAATATATATCGCTATTAGTAGGACGCAAAGCAGAATATTGAAAGAAGGGGGCACCAAGGCCACCGTGGCCTGTAAACCTCTGATTCTGAAAGGGGCGTCACGGCCAACGCCGCCGTGAAATTCCTACCCTGCGTGCAACATCTGGCGAAGCTCAAGTGTAGCCTTATTGTTATGCTCTCCTTATCATAAGAGACCACACCGTGCAACATCTGGCGAAGTTCAAGCGTAGCCTTATTGTTATGCTCTCCTTATCATAAGAGACCACACCGCGCCAGTGCTATGACATGGCTTTGCAAGCTCCGATCTGGCCAGACATTATCCACCTGTGCAGCATGCTTTGCCTGAGAGGTCACTAAATATGCAATCTCACACACAAGAATAGCACGCTTCTGGGCCACCACTGCTGCCACACACACACACACACCAGTGATACTACTAATACGTATGTGCAGGGAGATGAGTGTGATGTGATTGGTGGTGTGTGTTATACTGTTGGATGATGTAATGGAAATTTGATGGCACTGTGGTTTGTGTGTGTGTGTGTGTGATGTGTGTGTATGTGTGCGTGCACGCGTGTGTTTGTGTGTGCACCACTGCCTTGCTATGCTCAGGCATGGGTTAATGCATTGTTTCATAACGTCCCAGTCAGCTGGAGAAGGTAATCTGAACCAGACGTGCGCTAGGCTGACCCCCCCACAAAGGGCGCCTCTCACAACAAAACAAAATTCTTTCACTTTTTGTCCTCCCTCCCTCTCTCCTCTTCTCTTTCTCTCTCTCTCTTTCCCTCCCTCTCTCCTCTTCACTCTCTCTCTCTCTCTCCCTCTCTCTCCCCCTCCTCTCTCTCACTCACTCTTTCTCTTCAGTGGATGTGTACACGTGGCATCACACTTTCTGGTGCTTTCATGCGTCACAAAACTTAAGTATGTTGAAATCCTCGTCTAGTGCCACCGCTGTACTGAGAGGAAAAGTCATTAACATAACGCACCCGCATGCAAGCACACACACATGCACGCACTCACACACACATGCACGCACTCACACACACACACGCACACACACACACGCACGCACACACACACACACATGCACGCACTCACACACACACACAGCAGCTCGGATAGCAGTGGGGTTTCAGTAAAAATAGCTGCTCCTTCACACCATACGTCGGTGTTTAGAGTGGCTGGACTGGTCATCTGTCCAATTAATAATAACGCCAAGGCACACCAAAGGTCCAATGAAAACACCAAGGCACACCAAAGGTCAGACGAAAACGCCAAGGCACCTATGATTACTGATTTTGATGAATGTCACACACATTATTATAATTACCAGGGGTGTTCATTCTTACACGCCCCTATGTTTTCTATACAGTGATAATGAGGAGAGTGCAAAAGAAAGCCAAGTTATTATGATGCTATTCACAGATTCGGAAAGGCTATTTTATTCTGTTACTTGACAAGGGAAAAGGGTGCTGTCAAAGTTGGGAGAGTGAACTACTGTGGCGAGCTTGCCTTGTGGGGCAGTTCTTCCCGCAACGTGAAATCTGATGACTGAAAATGAAGTCTGTCCTCACACTCTCACTCTGTTCCTTACTATCCTGCATATGAACAAAGAAGCGTCAGAGAAGCAGAGAAAGGATGCTGCTAAGAATGTGAATGTGTGTGTGTTTGTGTCTTATGGGCATGTCATTTTTTGCAGGGTAAGATCGACGCTCTCTGGGTTTGGCTAAGAAGAGGCTATGACAGAGTGTCAGTGATGAGACCGCAGCCTGGGGAGAAGGTAAGAGCAAAGATCCTCCACTTCAACCCTTCAAAGAAAAGAGAGGACGAGAGGCTGATATGACTGATCTGAAATCAATTCCTCATTCTTCGGCTGATAGTCCAACCCAATCTCCTGTTGCTGTGCAGACAGTCTCCATAGTCCCCGCCCGGTCTGGGCCTCTCCTCCTCCTCCTCCTTCTCTTCCTCCTCCTCCACCTCTTCTTCCTCCTCCTCATCACCCTCCTCTTTCTCCTCCTCCTCCACCTCTTCTTCCTCCTCCTCCTCATCTTCCTCCTCCTCCCACTCCTCTTGTTTATCTTTCTTCTCATCTCATTCTGTCTGTATGGACAACTCCACCCGTCATTTGGGTTAGTTTGCAGTCCATCCTATTTAAAAAAAAAATAACAATAGTACAATGATGGAAATCTACAGTGTTGGTTTGCAGTCCATCTCTATTTCAAAAATAATAACAATGATGAATCTCGCTTACAGTGTTTCTCCTGTTATCCCACCACATGGACTCTCTCTCTCTCTCTCCCTCTCTCCCCCTCCTCTCTCTCTCCTCCTCTTTCTCTTCAGTGGATGTGTACACGTGGCATCACACTTTCTCTGGTGCTTTCATCGTACAAAACTTAAGTATGTTGAAATCCTCGCCTAGTGCCACCGCTGTACTGAGAGGAAAAGTCATTAACATAACGCACCCGCAGATTAAGCACACACACATGCACGCACTCACACACATGCACGCACTCACACACACACACGCACACATCCACACGCACGCACACACACATACACATGCACGCACGCATACATGCACGCACTCACACACACACACACACACACACATACACACACAGCTGGGACAGCAGCTTGATACCAGGGTTTCAGTAAAATAGCTGCTCCTTCACACCATCGCCGGGTGTTTAGAGTGGTTGGACTGGTAATCTGTCCAACTAATAATAACGCCAAGGCACACAAAGGTCCAATGAAAACACCAAGGCACACCAAAGGTCAGACGAAAACGCCCAAGGCACCTATGATTACTGATTTTGATGAATGTCACACACATTATTATAATTACCAGGGGTGTTCATTCTATACTCCCTATGTTTTCTATACAGTGATAATGAGGAGAGTGCAAAAAGAAAGGCAAGTTATTATGATGCTATTCACAGATTCGGAAAGGCTATTTTATTCTGTTACTTGACAAGGGAAAAGGGTGCTGTCAAAGTTGGGAGAGTGAACTACTGTGGCGAGCTTGCCTTGTGGGGCAGTTCTTCCTGCAACGGAAATCTGATGACTGAAAATGAAGTCTGTCCTCACACTCTCACTCTGTTCCTTACTATCCCGAAGCGGGGAAAACCAGGAGATGCGCAAGAGAACCAGAGAAAGCGGGAGAACCAGGAGAGAAGAACTAGAGAGAAAGGAGATGCAAGAGAACTAAGAATGTGGAATGTGAATGTGTGTTTGTGTGTCTTATGGCATGTCATTTTTGCAGGGTAAGATCACGCTCTGGGTTTGGCTAAGAAGAGGCTATGACAGAGTGTCAGTGATGAGACCGCAGCCTGGGGAGAAGGTAAGAGCAAAGATCCTCCACTTCAACCCTTCAAAGAAAAGAGAGGACGAGAGGCTGATATGACTGATCTGAAATCAATTCCTCATTCTTCGGCTGATAGTCCAACCCAATCTCCTGTTGCTGTGCAGACAGTCTCCATAGTCCCCACTGGATCTGGGTTCCTCCCTCCTCCCTCCTTCTTCTTCCTCCTCCTCCACCTCTTCTTCCTCCTCCTCCTCATCTTCCTCATCACCCTCCTCTTTCTCCTCCTCCTCCACCTCTTCTTCCTCCTCCTCCTCATCTTCCTCCTCCTCCCACTCCTCTTGTTTATCTTTCTTCTCATCTCATTCTGTCATGGACAACTCCACCCGTCATTTGGGTTAGTTTGCAGTCCATCTCTATTTAAAAAAAAAAAAAAACAATAATTACAATGATAAATCTCACAGTGTTAGTTTGCAGTCCATCTCTATTTCAAAAAATAATAACAATGATGAATCTCGCTTACAGTGTTTCTCTCATTATCCTACATGGACTCTCTCTCTCACAAACACACACACACACACACACACACACACATGGTCGCTGGTTACTGCCTCATACCATCCAGTCACTATAAATAACATCCCAGCCACAACACACACACACACAGCCAGGAATCTTTGTGGGTTTCACAGCACATCAGCTTGAGGGACACAATAAGGCACACAATGGCTGTTGTTTATTGACAATGGAAAAGTAGATTCATCCCAAAGGCAGGAAAGCAGGCGACCCGTTGGCACGTCTCACCGTCTGACGTCTGAGCTCAGATACAGATGGAGAGAACAGGGGAGGAGGAGAAGGAGGAAGGTGGGGGGAGAAGAGGAGGAGAGGGAGGAGGAGGAGGAGGGAGAGGAGGGGGGAGGAGGAGAGGGAGGAGGAGGAGGAGGAGAGGGGAGGAGGAGGAGGGGAGGGGAGGAGGAGGAGGAGGAGGAGGGAGGGGAGGAGGGAGGGGGAGAGGAGGAGGAGGAGGAGGGAGGGGGGAGAGGGAGGAGGAGGAGGGGAGGAGGAGGAGAGGGGAGGAGGAGGAGGGAGGGGAGAGGGGAGGAGGAGGAGGAGAGGGAGGAGAGGAGGAGGGGAGGAGGGAAGAGAGGGAGGAGGAGGAGGAGGAGAGGAGAGGAGGAGGAGGAGGAGGGGGAGGAGGAGGAGAGGGGAGGAGGACAGGGCAGGACGACTGCCGGCTTTACTGCTGTTTCTTGGGTCAGTTTGCCTCCCCTGCTCTCCCCGTTATGCCCTCCTCCCTCATGGTGTTTCTGAGCTGCTGAGACTCTTTAGTTTGCATCAGTTTGACGCCTAACGCTGCCAAAGTGGCACCGCACACGCGCCTGTCCCAAGGTTGTCTGCCTCCCAGCATGCACTTTGGAGAATGTGTGCCCGTTCTGTCTCCAAATCCCCCAGCATGCACTTTGTGGAGAATGTGTGCCCGTTCTGTCTCCAAATCCCCCAGCATGCACTTTGTGGAGAATGTGTGCCCCTTCTGTCTCCAAATCCTTCCCACAATCCCCCTGTCCCACATTTCAAAGCCAGTGGAAAATCTCTTGCTTTGGAGAGAGAGCTGGCATTAAACATCAGCTGCTTTTAATAAGGGCACGCCGACAGACGGAGAGAGAGAAAGAGAGAGAGAGAGCAACAGAGGTGAAAGGAGAGAAAGAGTAAGAAGGAGACAGAGGTGGAGGTAGAGAAAGAGAGAGAAGACAGTGGTGGAGGTAGAGAAAGAGATAGATGAGGAAACAGTGGTGAAGGTAGAGAGAGAGGTTAAAAACACTTTGTAACACTTTAAAAACACTGTCTTGAAACACTAATCAAGCCTTTCCATGACGGCACATAAGGCTGTATGTGAAAGAAGTTATGGCAGTAGAGGAAGTATGGACAGAGACAGAAGGAGACAGTGGGAGAGACAAAGACAGAAAGAGAGAGAGCGGGAGGAAGATAGAGAGAGACACAGGTAGTGGCAGAGAGGGGTGGTGGTAGTGTAGTGGTTAAGGAGCTGGTCTAGCATGCAGTAGTGTGTGTGTGTGTGTGTGTGTGTGTGTGTGGGGGCAGTGGTAGTGTAGTGGTTAAGGAGCTGGTCTAGCATGCAGTAGTGTGTGTGTGTGTGGGGCAGTGGTAGTGTAGTGGTTAAGGAGCTGGTCTAGTGTGCAGTAGTGTGTGTGTGTGTGGGGGGGCAGTGGTAGTGCATTGTGGGAGCTGGGTGTGTGGCAGTGGTGGTGTGTGTGTGTGTGGGTCGGTGGTGGTATAGTGGTTAAGTGAGCTGGGCTAGCGTGTAGTAGCCTGAAATGGATGTGTGTATTAGCGAGTGTACGGTCCATGATTATCGGTGATAGTGGTGATGCTGGACAGTGCGGTACGGTCCTCTCTGCATGGCGACTCTGAGGCCCACAGCCACACTGAACACTCACGTTGCCTCCACCTCCTGGAATGTGCTCTCCTGTCTGCTAAAGACATTAAGGCTCAGGGCTGGGCTAGCCTAGCCTGCACCCCCTCCCCTGGGCTAGCCGAGCACAGACACAGGGATGTACTTAAGAGAAAGAGAGAAAAGGAAACAGACAGAGCAGCCAGTGTCAAGAGGAAGGGGGGATGTTTTCCCCACAACAGAAAAGATTTATAATCCCAATGAGATCGCAATTTATAACGTGTCAGCTGTAAACTACTACTAAACAGAGGCCCTACTTACTGCCTACTGTAAACTACTTAAAAAGAGGTACTGCCTACACTGAAGGGCGTCTGTAAAGCTCAACCACAATTATGAAACTCATCGTCGGAAAATTCTGACTGACGTCGGTGCAAGATTTATTGTTTGTCTGCATTTAACCCACTTACTAACCAGTGGACTTCTAGTAAAATGATGGATGTAATGGTTTGTGTACTAGTGCAGTGGTTCTCAGTTGGGTCCATTACCCATGCCTAAGGGGTCCATGAAATAATAAGCTTTGAATGACAAAGTTGTGCTTTATCACAAAAAAATCCCTATCACGATGATGTGATGATCTAGGTGTGGTGATGTAGATGATGATCCTTTGCTGCTCAGCTTGGCTTATTTGCCAGCAAGCTAGCTGATAATCGTGGAGAAATGTTAGTCAGTCAGTCCATATCAGTGTTGTAGTACTTGAGTCCAGGACTCGGACTCGAGTCCGAGTCATGAGCTAAATTTAGAGACTCGTGACTTGACTTGGACTTGAGCACTGAATGACTCGAACTTGGACTCGGACTCGTACATTCAGACCATGCAAACTCGGAAATTGAGACGAGGACTCGCCTTTTTTTTTTATTGTCATTAGGCATTAGGCTTTTTTTTAATGACTTGGACTTGACTCGGACTTGAATACTGTAGACTCGAACCTGGACTCGGACTCAAGGCATAGTGACTTGACTACAACACTGGTCCATATTGTACTAACCAGTGGACTTCTAGTCAGTGGACGGACATGATGTTTAGCATATTAGTGGACTCCTGGTAAACAGACAGTAATGACTACTGCACTGGTGAAGTGCTGATTAGTGGACAGTGGGGGCAAGTGTGGAAGCGGACAAGTCAGTAGATGGCAATGGGTAGTGGACTAGTGGGCTTTCTGGTTAATGAGTAGCTAGTGGACTAGTGGGCTTCTGGTTAATGAGTAGCTAGTGGACTAGTGGGCTTCTGGTTAATGAGTAGCTAGTGAACTAGTAGGCTTCTGGTTAATAAGTAGCTAGTGGACTAGTAGACTTCTGGTTAATGGACAGTAATGGCTAGTGCTCTAGTGGACTACTTGTTAATGGATAATAATGGCTAGTACACCAGTGAACACCTGTACACTAGATGGCAATGGCTAGTGTACTAGTAGGTTCTGGTTAATGGGTAAGAGATGTAGGTTCTGGTTAATGGGTAGAAGATGTTGACCTGTCTCCTCTTTGTGTTCTCTTGCAGGGTCGCTGCATCAGTTTCAGCAGGGTGAAGAGCTACCCTCCACCTCGCTATCCGGTGGTCTACAACCACCCCTCCACCCCGGTCTACACCCTCCCCCACGCCTACAGCCCCCCTGCCCCCCAGGGCAAGCTGCCCCCAAGCCCCTGCACCCCACCGACGCCCACTTCCACCCTCCCCCCCTTACCCTCCACGCCTCCCCCAAACACCATCACCCCACCCCCTTACACACCTCCACCAATCAGAGAGCTCCCTCCCACCTCGGCCTGCCTTCCACCGCCCCCAGCACCGCCGTCGCCAATCGGAAGCCTGCCGCCCCCCCCTCAGGTTTCCCCCCCTGGCAGAGCCCCTCCCCCTACCCGCCCCCCACCTCGCCCGTCTTGCTGATCTGCGGCCGTGTGCCTGCAAACGAGAGCTGGCATGGACTGGGCTGAGTGGGCATTTCAGATGATGATGATGATGATGGCTCTCAAACCTCAAACCACTATCAGCACATGTGGAGGACTGTGAGCCAATGCAGCCATCAGTACTAGCAATGTATTCTCTCTCTCTATCTGTCTGATCTGTCCATCTATCTATCTATCTATTTTTCTATCTATATTCTTCTTTTTATCTTGTTTTTCTCTTTCACTGTTTTCCTTGTCACTCTTTTTTTCACTCTCTCTCAGTTTCTCTCTTCCTCTCTTGCACTCTGTCTATCTTTCTCCCCTCTGTCTCTCTCTGAAGAATAGACTCGCATGCATTTGCAGATCTGTGCACATTTGATTGATGACATTTTGCTCAGTATGATATATTATCATGCGTATGTTTTTGATGCTTGGTGGCACAGCAGTTTCCCACATGCCAAGGGCAACACAAGGACAAAGGTTACCTGCTTGTAACTTGAATATATTTTTCAAAAGGTATAGAAAGGATGCAGAAATAGCTAAAGCTGTGGCAATGTTAGCAGAGTAAGGGCATTTCAAGCTGAAAAAGAAGAGTGTGGCTGGTTAGCTTTTTGCTTACGTTCATCACAGGTGTTGGACCGCATAGTGCCTTTGGGTGTGTCACATGGCTATGAATGGCCTTGGAGGTGGCCGAGGGAGTGATGACGACCTGTGCACTAGCTTCCCTTCGCCCATGTAAACACTCAAGTTAATGGACTAGCCCCAAGAGTTACGAGTAAAGCTCCAATTAAAACATGAACATATCAAGATACTGAGAGATTACTGAGAGCACAGCACAACAGAGCCACACACACACTCTAACACACTCTGTCTCACTTGACACTGACACACACACACACACACACACACACACACAGAGGGCAAATTGATTCCATTGTATTGACCAGCCTGCATCGATGGACCTAGCAATGTACCTACAGTAATTGTACAGATTGATCAAAGGTCTCTAAATCTCTCAGGGTGATGAACCTTGCATCCTATGCATAGGTCAGCTTGACTCATAGCTTGACTCTGCTTATTTGAAACAGATAAATATCATTGACACATGCACAGTACACACACACACACACACAGCCCAAGATTAGAGCAAGTTCATGTGTGCCTATTATCATATTTAAGGGCTTTGCTACATACATACTGTATAAATGTAAACACACACACACACACCTATAAATGGCAAAGCATTGGTTTGCATTGTGAACTATTATTTGAAGGCTGCCAGTTGTGGTCTCTGTTCAGAGCTCCTGGACAGAGAGCAAATGTACACATGTGGTTTATCACTCACAGGAAGGCCGCAGACACCATGACAAATTATGGAATCACCACTCTTGGAGGAAGCTCATTCAGCTGTTTTATTCTTTAGAAAAAAGACAAATCGCAGATATGCCTCAAAACTATTTTTTATTTAATTAACTGATGAACATTCTGACTTTGTTAAATATAGATATAGCTAAAATAAAAATAACAACAGATTGTAGTAATTCAGGATCAATTTATTTTCCAGATTGTGCAGAAGGAAAACATATGGAGGCACTCAATCCTGAGGAAGAAGAAGATGAAATCACAAACCCCTAAATCAATCATAATTAGTACTTTGCTGCGCCTCTTCTGGCTTCCATAACAGCTTGAATTCTCTTAGGCAAAGACCACTCATGTAGAACAGTGTATTTTATCAACCGGGTTTCCACTTTGGCAAATAGAAGTGAAGCGGATCGATCGGGTTTCCACTTTGGCGAAGTGAAGCGGATCGATCAGGTTTCCACTTTGGCGAATAGAAGCGGATCGATCAGGTTTCCACTTTGGCGAATAGAAGCGGATCGATCGGGTTTCCACTTTGGCAAATAGAAGTGAAGCGGATCGATCGGGTTTCCACTTTGGCGAATAGAAGTGAAGCGGATCGATCGGCTTTACAGGATGGTGAAGCGATCGACGTGGGTTTCCACTCTACATCTTTTGATCGACGCGGTTTCCACTTTAAGCAATAGAAAGTGAAGCGGACTGAATGGGTTTCCACTGGCTTAACAGGAGGAAGCGGATCGATCGGGTTTCCACTTTGGCGAATAGAAGTGAAGCGGATCGATCGGGTTTACAGGATGGTGAAGTGAAGTTTCTTTTGATCGAATGGCTTTTACAGGATGGTGAAGTGAAGCGGATCGATCGGCTTTACAGGATGGTGAAGTGAAGCGGATTGATCGGCTTTACAGGATGGCGAATAGAAGCGGATCGATCGGGTTTACAGGATGGTGAGGAAGCGAATCGATCGGGCTTTTATGATGGTGAAGGAAGCGGATCTAACGGGGTTTACAGGATGGCTTAATAGAAGGATCGATCGGGTTTACAGGATGGCTAATAGAAGCTTGATCGACCGGCTTCACAGGGATGGCGGCGAAGGATCGACCGGCTTTACAGGATTGGATGGGCGGAAGCGGATCGATCGGGTTTACAGGATGGTGAAGGAAGCGGATCGATCGGGTTTACAGGATGGCGAATAGAAGCGGATCGATCGGCTTTACAGGATGGCGAATAGAAGAGAAGCGGATCGATCGGCTTTACAGGATGGTTTAATAGAAGCCGGATCGAATGGCTTTACAGGATGGCGACAGGTGTGAAGCGGATCGATCGGGGTTTACAGGGATGGCTAATACTGAAAGCCGACCGACGGCTTTTACAGGATGGCGAATAGCCGATCGACGGCCTTTACAGGATGGCTAACAGGAAGTGAAGCCGGATCGACCGGGTTTACAGGATGGCTTACAGAAGTGAAGCCGGATCGATCGGGCTTTTGCCAGGATGGCTTAATAGAAGTGAAGCGGATCGAACGGTTTTGCCAGGATGGCTTAACAGAAGTGAAGCGGATCGATCGGGTTTCCAGGATGGCGAATAGAAGCGGATCGATCGGGTTTACAGGATGGCGAATAGAAGCGGACCGATCGGCTTTACAGGATGGTGAAGTGAAGCGGATCGATCGGCTTTACAGGATGGCGAATAGAAGTGAAGCGGATCGATCGGCTTTACAGGATGGCGCCATACACTCACACCATACATTTTCTTCACCAAAGCTCCTTTCGATTGATGGAATGACCAACGTGTTCAGAATTTCAATGTACGCTTGTCATTTTCTGGCAGGCAATGACTGCCATCTCCCCTGGTCTTGTTCCTGACATGCAATCCCAGTTGATCAGTAACTGTGGAAACTGTTTTCTTCAGGCAGTCATCTTTAGATTTGTCCTTTATATGTCCTTTACAGTGGGCTAAGGAAAAGCAATCATGGACTGAATCACAAATCTGCAATGGGCAAAGAGATGATGCTGGGACTTTTATTTAAAGCAGTTCCAATGAAAGATTTTGGAGACTTTTCTCTTTCCATCAATCAAAGGAGTTTTGGTGATGAGGAAGTAATTTTCCAGGATGATAATGTATCTTGCCGTAGAGCAAAGAACGTTAAAACCTGTCTTCAGGAAAGACATATTCGGTGGCATGACCAGCAAACAACATGGATCCCAATCCCGTTGAACGTTTATGGTGGAAACTAAAGAAAATGGTGCATGAGAAGCGTCATCCTGTAAATCTGATCTGTCAACTGCTATTTGACAAAGTTGAAACCTGATTGATGAAGAGTACTGTTCTACATTAGTACTGTTCTACATTAGTACTGTTCTACATTAGTACTGTTCTACATTAGCAAAGTCTATGCCTCTGCTTATGCCCGTTATAAAAGCCAAAAGAGGTGCAACAAAGTACTAATAATGTTTTTTTTTAGGTTTGTGATTCCATAATGTTTTCCTCAGGAGTGAGTGATTCCTCTACATGATCTGAAAAATAAACTGCCTTTAGTTTGAGCTGTTTTACAAAGCCAGAATGTTCATCTGTTGCATAAAAATAGTTCTGAGGCACATCTGTGATTTGTCTTTTTTTCTAAAAAATAAAACAGCTGAATGAACATCCTAGAGTGGTGATTCCATAATGTTTGCCAGGGATTGTAGATTATCATGCACAGGAAGACTTTAGATGTACACATGTAGATTTCCACTCACAGGAAGTAGATTTCCACGCACAGGAAGTAGATTTTTACTCACAGGAAGTAGATTTTTCACTCACAGGATGACTCCAGGTTGGGAAGGGTGTAAATAGAGAGCAGATGAACTATGGCTGGACCAGGAGAGAATTATGCTCATGGGACGTGGTTGCAATACACACACGTACACACACAGGACTTATGGACCCTTTCAAGAGAGTTCCATTATCAGCATCATAGTTGGCCCCACAAGACTTCCTTTTTAACATTCCATATGTTATCTTAATGCAGAGGAAGTAGATTGGGGCCCAAAGAGAACGTTCAAGCATTGTTTTTGTTTACCTTGTTGAAAGGGTCCATATACACAGAGACATGCATGCACACCCGCCCACACACACACACACACACACACCCACACCTAGGAGGTGGATTTTATGTGGACCAAGCTGGCTTTGCCACCTGCTTCTCTGTTGTTATATGCCTAATATGTTTTTGTACTAAGATGTAACTTTCATAAAGGGTACAAAGAAAGAACTTGACTGAAAATATCCATTTATTCAACTCGAAGGGTATTTATGTGTAACAGGAATGAACAGACTGAAAGAAAAAAAACAATGAAAAATAAAAGGGAATCATGAAAGAAAAGATTGTTTTCTTCCATTTGGCTGGTAGCCAGAAGCAGACGTATATCACTGTAGACGGTTTGCGCCTGTTTCCAGGCGTTAATTGTTCGCAAAGACTGACCTAACTGATGCGAGCTATTTACAAACAGGCCGCACTTGAGTAAAACCGCAGACTGCCTGTCGCAGGAACTGAAAATGGCAAATTGCGTTTTCCCGTGTCATGCATTTGCATTCAGAGGAGGGTCGGGGGAAAGTGGGAGTGTCGTGTTAAAATGTAGAAGGAGAAGCGTAAAATGCGCCTAATTAGGTATTCCCCTGTGTTTACGAAAACTGCCCATAAAAGCACACGTCTGTTTTACGGTGAAATATTTCCGCCTGGTAGAAGCAGGTGTTACTCCAAATTACGGTTAAACGTGTCAATAAGAGGAACTTTCAAAGACAACAGAATTGCTATTCAGAATTGCTATTGCTATCCAGTTTTGCGTTGTACTTTATCTAAAGCAACCTTAACTTTTGTTGGGCTTTCGAATGTCTTACTTTCACTCTCAAGTTATCCAACTTGCCTACTTGCTAGATTTGACCAATCTTCCATAGCCTACCACAAGTAGTTTGAGTAGAACTGCTCTTCATTATCTCCCTGCTTGTTGACATCTTATCATGTATTGTGTTCAGGGTTCTAAATGAACTTTTTTGATCACCAGCCAATGTGGCTGGTAACTTTCTAAAGTTACTAGCCAATCAGAATTTCTACTAGCCAATTTTTTCCCGGTGAAAATAAGAGAATTATGAGTTTATGAGATGAGTGTCACTGAATGCATTTGATCATTTAACATTGTTGGCATGAATACATACCACAAAATATACACAGAAAGTGCAAACATTCATTTAATTTCATGTTTGGGATAGCTATCTATCTATCTATTTCTCTGTCGATATCCTCATCCCCTGCTGCATTCCTCTTCTCGCCCCAATAAGTCTGTCCCAATCACCGCCACTTCTAGTTTCATCTTAACTTAATAAAAAGTTGATATCAATTATCATCAACAGTGACAAGCCAGCTGGAAGCTGCCACTCGTTTTCTCTCCCTCTTGTGCGTGCTCAGAGCGTTCTCAATTAAATGGGGTAGCATGTTGGTCCCTCCTCTGTCTCTCGGTGCCCTATGCACAGTGCGTGATGCGTGTGGTGGTGGTGATCACTGATCAGGCAACTTTTTAAAACAGATCATTTTCGCCTATACAAGCTGCTCACGTTCCTTCCATCTTCAGCTAACTCCATAGACAACAAAAAATAAACGATCTAGCTGTTTCAGGTTTTGCGGCCTCGCTACACAACATCAGCCCCCACCAAAGGAAATAGGTAAACACAATGCGTTAATTGCGTTAATATTTCGTAACGTGTTATGTATTTGTGTTATGTACATGTGTTATGTAGCCTACTTTTTACTTTAGTTTACTGGCTAACTACCTCCTCTTTCAGTCTATGCTATGCTCTATGCCCTGCTTTGGCTCCGTTCGTTCTTCTAATTCTTTGAGTTTTCTGTCTCTCGCGCTGGCAAACTGCGTGCAGCTAATGGGCGTAAGAAATGTAGGAAGTACTGCCAGGGGGACATATGACCGAGAGCAGAGCCTTACCGGCCGAACTGGCTACTACGTTTTTATTGACACCCGCCAAAATTAATTTTAACCCGCATTTGGCGGGTTGGCGGGTGTTAATTTAGAACCCTGATTGTGTTAATGTTTCATGATCGCTAAACGTTTGATTCGTTTTAATGTTGTCATTTGCGAACTTTATCCAACTGCGCTTGTGATTGAAGTATGCCGTTCAGTTGTGGTCCTATGTTCCCCGGGTCCTATGTTCCCTGCTTTGTATGAGACCAGGGAACATAGGACCCTTTTTTAAAACCCTAACGATAACCCTAACCCTAACCCCCGAGCGGGGAACATAGGGGAACCACCTTTAAAAACACAGGACCTCAGAGAAGTGCATTATGCAGAGAATAACTGAGCATTCAGCCTAAAATATATTCAAATGGGGCCTGGGAATAAAGGAATGCCACTCTGCAAAAATAACAAAATAAAAGCCTTTAATTGAGCAAGACAAATGCCAATATGGTACCTCTATTTACCTAATGCATTATGTGGCTCTCTTCGAGAGACTGAATGGGGAACATGTCTATGTGCTTTTTTAATCAAACCAAGGAAGGGACAGGGTGAAATGCAATGCTTTGAATTTAAAGCAACACCATGGAAGAATTTATCTGTATGCCCTTTGGTGTCAATATTCAACACCATGTATCGCTTTTTAACCCTCCTGTTGTGTTCGCGGTCAAATGTGACCGATTCTTTTCTCTCAATAATATTGTTAACTTATTCTGACTACCATGAGGCTCCATGACTTTGTTAACACAGGGCATCTGAACACACAAAACAAATGTTGATCATTTTCATAACAATTTGAGTGTTTTATTTAACTTTAGAACACGGCCAATAGAAATTAATGGGTGAGAAAATGGTCAGTGTATAGAAATTGAGTCCAGGCACATACTTATTGATCAGATGGACTGTATGTGTGCTTATGTACATTAAAACACACACAAACACACCCTGACTCCCCCTCTTTGCTTCTATGCCAGCCCCCACTGGAACCTTTCCCCAATAGAATTTTCCCCTTTCTGACTTGCATGAGTTCAGGTCAATGAGGTCTGTAGGCCATAAATAGCAAATGGAAGTTCAAATCTGGTTATATCTAATAGAACACAAGTTGATACAAAGGTCTAGCACAACATTAGATGATAATAATGATCTTCTCATCCTAACAATGGATTATTCCTACCGCTGAAATCAAGAAGACGCTTTTTTATAGTAGTGTAAAGCCAGAACTGAGAGACTCAGGAGAAGTTTTATCCCCAGGCCATCCTAACTCTGAACTCACACTATACTGACTTTGCACACATTCACTCCTCAGCACTCTCAAACATTTCCCAACTCTGAACTCACACTATACTGACTTTGCACTCATTCAAGCCCTCAGCACTCATGACCCCCCCCCCCCCCCCCACACACACACACACACACCCACACACACCTACAAGACTTTAGCACTTTTACATCCCTCTCCCTATTATAAGCATAGACCTTTTATTTTTATTTTCTTATTTCATCACACGCCAAAAACACACACACACACACACACACACACACACACACACACACACACACACATATCTGACTTTCTCCAACTTTTGTATTTTTTTTATTTATTATTTTGATTTTCCTCCATCTACCCATGTCCTTGATTGTTTAGTTTTTCTGCCCCCCACCCCCACCCTAACCCCTACCCTATCCCCAACACACACACTTACATCATCATTGTCATCACTCTCACATACATACAGCACCTCTACATACATTTATAAACACTGCCCCCCTATTATACACAGCACATTATCTTTCAGGATCTTCTCCAACACACATCCTTTACATACTTTTACAGCACACTGCCCCCACCTACCTACCTACACACTACACACACACACACACACACAGTCACTGTCCACCCTCCCCGCCCACACACACATCTTTCACTGTCATCACTACATACATTACATACAGTGCTCTGTTTGTAATAGTAAGTCCCTGTCCCCTACATACACAGCACATTATTTCATCAGGAAGCTTCTCCAACACACATCCCCAACATACTTACAGCACACTGCCCCCCCCCCCCCCCACATACACAGCACATTGTCTTCCTTTGTGGATCTTCCTTCTCCAACACACATCCTCTACATACTTACAGCACACTGCCCCCAATTTACCCACACACACACACACATCACACACATACACACACAGTCACTGCTCCACTCCCTGCCCACACACACATCTTTCACTGTCATCACTACATACATTACATACAGTACTTGCTTGCAATAGTAAGTCCCTGACCCCCCCCCCAACACACTTCCACTTACATCATAATATATGTGTTACTATGGATCTATAACAACATTTATAATGCAGCGGCCATTTTTGACCAGGAACACAAAACTAGTAAACATGAAACAAACACAACAGGAAAGTACCTAGTTCATAAAACCAACTAAGTGGTCATGATTCTACCTGATCAAAAACGTGACACACTATACGTATCAAGTGTCCCAGGCATGCAATGGCAATGTCAGACACTGTATTCTGTGTTTCTCTGTTGTGTGGCATCAAAATGAGTCTGAAAGTTTTATTTTAAGGTAAATTGTCCATTGTGTGGCTTTAAAGCAGCTATTTTCCCAAGAATCCTTTCAATCATAGGCTTACAAAATGCCACATGATAACATATGATTAATTCAAATGAGTACTGTGATGGGGCACCACGTTGTACATAATTCACAGCCAGCCATCATGTGTTCACTTGAATGGTATTGTTGCAGCTGCACTTTTACCTGCGGAGTCGTTGTGTACTGTTTACTGTGTCGTGTTCTGATGACGTTCGCTGGCGCGACTTGTGTGGACCTTTAAACTGACATGTGAGCTAAGTTTGCGGTGATTAAAGTTTCTCCGAGTTCAGGCTTTTAAACCTATTCGCTGTGTCCGTGTCTCCCCATAGTGCCGACACCTTTACAACTGCTTATTTGTTTGTTTGTATCACATTCATTAAACAAATAATGAAATAACCAGTCATTTTTTTGATTTTGGATTCTCGATTGAATATCAAATTAACGAATCATGCACAGACCCTTGTCTATAACTTGAAAAACCATGTAAATTTCAGTCTCGTCACAACAATGTCCTAGTTAGTATAAGGTTATATACACAAAAGCTGCCACTGTACTTCATGAATACTGATTTAAAGTAATGAAAGTAAGCTGATCCAAAGTAATGAAATCCAACATAATCTGAACTTCAGAATCATACTATACAACATATTTCATGTTAAGTGAAAAAAGACAACCATTCCTGTTCAATTAAATGACGTGTCTTGTCAAATGAACTATGAAACACACCTAATATAAATCACCATTACCCAGACCTCTAGTGTATACATAGGAATACAAGGCCTTAGTTTTAAGGGTTCTCCACCCAGAAGACTTTTACAGAGAGAGAGAGAACCGCCCGTGGGTCCAAAACCCCGTCACAGCAAAGTCTTTATGTGCTTGTTTTCTGGGTCTGGAACATGACCACAAAGTAGAGGCTGAACTTTAAGATTATCATGTGCAAAGCTACAGCCTAAACACCTCCAGAACAAGACTGAGGCCCTGTCTGATGTACGCCCGTGTCCCTGAAAGCCCTGCACGGAGGGATGGACGCTTCTGCCAAGTCCGTATGCCATCATCCTTGGCCTGGGATTTTACTGCCTCCTACCAGACCGCCCTCGGCTGGTGTCTCGGCCAGAGACGTGATGTTGATGTCGCTGATGTTGTGGACACCTTAAAGGTGTAGTCCTCCATTCTGACATCACTGTTTTCTAGTCATCTGTTCTTTGTGTGCAGCGTGGTGTTCATGCACAGTGGCTCGGGTGGGTGGAGCCATACACTATTCCAGCCAATCAACAAGTTTCTTCAGGAGAATGGAAGGGAGTGGGGTCATTTGATTGGCTGCTGAATTAACTAATTAAAATGTCAAGCAACACTTCACCAAAACGGTGGACTATATTTTTAGTTGCCCAGTGAGACTGAGCAGGGTCGGGGCAGAGTTTGGGAGGGAGAGAGCTGGCCTATGGTGGAGGACCTCATTTCTGGCTACATTTAAGTGACCAGACACTCGGGATAGAGCATTCAAACCACACAAAGTTCACCAAACAGCTCCTCAGCTGCATCAAGAGAGAGAGACATAATTTTCAAATGATTTAACGGGCGCAGGAACTGGCATTGTGAAAGAGTTTTGTTCCACCTCTCCCTTCTTTTCTTGTCCTTTGCCCATTCTCTGTCTGCCTTTTTATCTCTGCCTCAAATGACTTATATTTAATTCAACTTGAACAGTCAGTCATTAAAATAATTGAGAGTTAATAATGCATGTTAATATCCCGTTATCCCACTGCAGCTGTCATTGTTGGGACTACTTCCTGCACTTATGTCAGTTATTGCTTTGTGGGAGAAGATTATGACTGTGACGGCCACCAGGCCTTGTCTGTAATGGTCTGCATATGTCTCCCCAATTAGGACTGATGAAGTGGGCGGTGTCGCCTAGATCGCGGCCTACTTCTGGTTCTCGGTCCCACTGTTCTGTCGCTTTGCGCCTTGCTGCTTGCTGTGCCGGCTGCCGCTGCTCTATTTAGTTTATATTTCCTTTGATGTAACATACAACATGCATACGCTACATTTCCTACACCCAACACACGCCCGCACCACATTACTGAGAACTGACTACTACCTGCTTATACATTAGTCTACTGTTTGTTATCGTCCATTTTCGTTGTGGTTTATAAAATAAACCCTCATTATTGTTTATTTCACGTCTCCGTCCTCTATCACTGTATGGTTGCCCTAGGCCATGATAATGACTCATGGGATGGAAGCATCACTCAACTCATTTCAGGTTATAGCCTCTTGTAGATGAAAGACTAATGTTCCAAGCATTCAACAATACACACATGCAGGCACACACACACACACACAAACACATACAGAATAACTAAGCCAATGACTAGAAGTTTTTCTACACATTTCTGTTCACTGGAATAAACAAACGCAAACCTGATAGTCTTATGGGGGCGTAATCTCCCACCTCCTCACAGATATAGAAAGCTAGATGCCACCTTGTCTCCCACTTCCTCATAGATATATGTGGCAGTCGTGGGGCAGATAGACGAGGCAGTTGTGGACTACTGGTTAGGGCTTCAGACTTGGAACCGAAGGGTTGCCAGTTCAATCCCAGACACCCCTCACTGCTCCCCGACCAAATTTCTTGTATACGCAAGTATATTTGGCCTTGAAACTTGATTTACATATAGAAAGCTATGCTGCCTTGTCTGTTAAAGCCTATGAGGTGAACAACGCAGCAGTCATTGTTATTCAGGGGACACTTACCGCAAAATAAAAGCGATGGCCATGGAGGTTGTATTGAAGGTAGATAAACTGTAAAATTGGATTATTCACACTAACAAAAAAAACAACAATAACTCTGTATTTATGTAACAGCTTTACGATAATACTCTGTGATTGGGTAGGTGTGCAATAATCAGTGACCTGTTTGTTAAAATAACACAGCGGCTGATGTGACTCTTCAGGACAGTGGGAAAGAAAAGCAACTGATTGCAGCTGCAGGGGCTCTTATGGTGATTACTGTCAGGTTTGGACTGTGGCCAGCACGTCTACGGCCCTGGACGTCAGAGCACACACTACAAAGAGAGAAAACGCAGGGAGACTGGGAGGCACAACCACCAAACACTGCAGAATGATTTCACACGCTTAGGTGGAATGGAAAATAACCATTACCCATAAGAGGTATTTTTTAAAGAAAGGTCACTAAGCTTGAATCACACATTCCCTTTTCCGTTCTCCTGAAGAACCATGGGCTGGGATCATCAGACAGCACAGCACACTAGTAATACACTGTTCAAGTGCTGGTCTGTGTGGACTTGTCACATCTTGTCAAGTGAAATTAGAGAAGGACATGTTATATATACAGTATATATAGTTATAATATTCAACCCTTTCAGAGAAGAAGAGGTACATGTATAAGTATAAAAGTATATATATACAGACCCAACATTTATACAGGTGCCTCATAGTGTGGACTATAAAAAACATGAGAGGCCAAGTTCCTCATTAAGACCATTAGGTTCCACTGTGTTGAGAGTGAAAATCCAGAAAGCCTCTCTTTGTAGTGTTGTAGTAGACTCTCTTCACTATGTCTCCCCCTCGTTGGGAGGGTAGGATTTTTTCAATACCCCAACATTGGAACCATGATTAGCTTGTACATACATGTAATGTATCGCAATTGCATAGTTCATATTACGGTTCTGAATTGCTGGTTTGTGTTCTGCAATGCGTAGTTTAAGGGGGTGTTTAGTTTGACCCACAACGAGGACGCTTAAAAGAAATAAGCTGCGGTTCTGCGCATATATTTTTAAGAGCTGGATCGCTCTGCAAGACTTGCCAGTTTTTCTTAATGACATGCTTTATTTCTCCACCAATATGAGAGAATTCTGTGGAGAAGCAAAGTCTTTGCTTTGAGGCACATTTGGTTTTAGCCAGGTGTGCTCGTTGTGTTGATCTGGCTCGTTCATCAAACTCAGCATCGCTACTACAATTTCTTCTAAGCCGTATAAATTGGCCAATGGGAATATTTTTTATATTTTATCTCAGTCTTGTTCTGGAGTTGTTTGGGGTGATGGCTATCTACTCTGATGAGGGTATTTCTGCTAGAAGGTTTGCGATAGATCGATGATTCTAGACCTCCTAGTAGGTAGAGGGTTGTCAGTCACCCAGGGTTAATGAGGAAAGTGCAGAAGGCGAGAGGGAGAATGTGTGTGTGTGTGTAGGGAGGATGGGTGAGATGTTTCCCTGTGTAAATTGTGTGTGTGTGTAGGGAGGAGTGAGATATTGCCCTGTGTAAATTGTGTGTGTGTGTGTGTGTGTAGGGAGGAGGGGTGAGATGTTTCCCTGTGTAAATTTGTGTGTGTGTGTGTGTGTGTGTAGGGAGGATGGGTGAGATGTTTCCCTGTGTAAATTGACTGTTGAACTCTCTGCTAAGACCCTTCTGCTCCAGTCACCTGAGAGAGATACAACAGAGAGAGAGGACCTCTTCCAGCAGGCAGCCTATCGCTCAAACTGCTCTCCTAATGATGGGTTTGTGTTTGTGTCCAAACTGGCTCATTATCAGAGCATCACGTTTCCCTTCCCAGACAAATGGTGTCCAATTTGTCACGTTAATCTAACTGTATGAGAAACAAAAAAGGAAATTCCATACCAACAATACTAATAAACTATACTTCATACTTACAGTACCCTCCAGAATTATTGGCACCTCTGCTAAAGTTGACTAAAAACCGGTATAAAAAATAATGGAGTGTCTATTTACACCCCTGGTACGAATAGCCTTGGCCACACAGCTGAGCTATTCACACCCTGTCACATAACAACAATTGTGTTTTATTTTCATAATCTTGGTTCAGTGAACACATACAATCGCCCGTTTGTTAGTAAACAGAATTTTCGTGAATATGACATTCAGAACTATAAACTATAAGTTTACCTGCAAACACCATTTTCTTGTGGAAGAAGATAGTGCAGTGGTTACAGACATGGGTTGGCATGTGGGAGACCGGGGTTTGAATCCTGATGATTTGATTGAGTGTGCATATGTACCAACGTCTCTGGAGAGAAGGCGCACAATTTCAACAAAAAAATCGGTTCTGAAACGGAAGTTTGATTGCATCAATTAGCTAGTTCATGCACCAGGGTGTAAATAGCATACAGTACTATATACACCAGGGTACAAATAGCATCCACTTCTAACTTTACAATGATGCAAACAGCATATCTTATTCAGAGTGTCTATTACACAGCTGAGCTATTCACACCCTGTTACGAAACAACAAAAAAACATGTTGCTTGTTTTTCATCATTACATTGTGTGATCAATATGCCAGAAAAAATGCACAGGGGTGCAAATAGCCTTACACAAAAAATAATCTGTTGGTGATTTATTGTAATCTCACAATGAAAAATCCAACCTTGAAGGGAAGCATTTTGAGAGAAAGGAAAATCTCAAAGAAATAAATATTTTTGACAAAAACATGTTACTCACGCTACCCCTGCTTGTAATACCTTCTTAAGCCTCCCTTTGCCAATAGTTTGCCAACTTTTCAAAAAACCTTGGAGTGAGATTTGGTGGGGCCAACCAAAATTTTGCTGCGGAAATTTTTGTTTGGCTCATTCAGCATTATACCGTACAGTAAAAAAAATGTACATCATGGTTCTCAGGTGTAGGGACCAGGCATGGGCGGATTATGAACTTTCGGGCCCTTGGGCCCACATGTATTAAGGGCTCCCCACTAATTGTCGCATATGTGGAAGGGGGGTTTGGGGGTCCTCCCCCAGAATTATTTTCATTTGTTTGATGTGACTTCCTGTATTCTAGTGCATTTTGGTATCTTAGAAATCTAGACACACCCTAGCGGCAGCAAATTACATTTGCTTCCAGGGCTAGTCTAGCAACTCTCCGTTAGCTTGTGAGCTTGAAAAATTAAACTTCTATCAGGCCAATAAAATCGTCTATAGAGTCGTTAGGGGGGCATAACATAATGATTGATGGCAGAGTTGCAACGGTTTGGCTTGAATTCCCTGCTACTTGAAAACAAAGAAGATGGATATTGCTGTTGGCCAACAGTGTGACATGAGTTAAGCTTGTTTTGAGATGGCAAAAATTTGAACTAGCCAACTAGCTCCGCTGGTGGGAAAACGCATGGGACTCCGTGCTGTCCTATTGCGTGCAGAGGGAATTTGAAAGACAACCGATTATCCCGCTCCTCGGACTGAGCACTGCGAACGGTGAGTGCCCAGACCCTACATTTTAATGTGGGTCTGGCTCGTCAGGCTATGGGGGAAATGGATGACATCATGAAGAATGGTCATCATCTCCTCCATCTCCTCCAGCTCCTCCACTCTGCAAATGGTCGGTATTGGCATGGCGAAGACGTCTGCCGTTACCCTGTATGAGGCTCCGCATGCCAACCAATAGATGGTGACCAACACCTCTATCTCATGGCTCCACCCATGCGGCTTCTTGTGGGGCAGCCTCTCCAGCAGCAGCTCAAAGCTACGTCTGGAGAGCCGGAAGGCTGGCTTCAGAGCTGCCAACTCTCACACATTGGCCGTGAGACACATACATTTAATTAGTTTCACACGCTCACACACCACACCTACGATTTCTCACACTGAAGTGTCAACCCGGTCGATCAGATGCCTGAAAAATGAGTTTAGCCTATCTATAGATCCACTGTAAAAAATACAACTTGCCTTTAGTACTGCCAAATAACTTTTCTGACTAAACAGAACTCAAAAAATCAAATCGTGTAGTAAAACTCATTATAACAAGTTTTCACAACTAATTTGGGAATTTCACCTAACAAACTTAAGAAACTGAGTTGACTCCAACTTGTATAATTAAGTATCTATAAGAGAGAAGTTTCCCAAAGTTCACTGAACTTAGTCAAGTTGGCATGGCGCATTGTTTCCTAACGTAATTATATGACCTGTGGGCTGCGGCTTGAATTTGTCAGGAGGACAGAAGCCAGACACCTTCCCTACCTGTATGCAGCGTGGAGCAAATGAAGACAGCCTTGTCAAAGGTAAGTAAGGCATTTCGTTTTATCCAATATCCAATTGTTATGATAGTCAGTCTTTCTCGGTGTCGTGTTTCTTTAGCTAAGCTGATCTGACTGCCCACATTCCGTTAGCAGCTATCACTAGCTAACTAGGTGATGTCTAGTTATGACTGAATGGTAGAAGCTTGCAATGTTCTGGGAAGACATAACCGGTAATGCTGAACAAGGATGTTCCTAAAACATTCACTTTCAGGAACAACTTTGTGTAAAATGGATGTCAGCAAGGAACGTTCTTGGAAATAGTGGTGTTGTTGAAATAGTAGCTATTAGGCTAAGCTAGCCTGCTAGCTAATCTTAGTGGCTAAATTCCACAACTAGTGATAGCCGTACAGCTCAATTAGCTGCTACAGCTCAATTATCAAGGCAATGCAATCGAATAATTGTCTGGTTAGCTATTTCCCTGTTTTGCTGAAAACATGTATGTTCCTAAAATATTCACCTTTATAGAAAGACCTTTGTATTGGATGCCAGCGAGGATAGCTAGCTCACTGGGGAGTAAGCTAAACCCCTGATTAAACCTCACTCCCGCCTAAAGTTTTTAGCAATGTCTTGCAACTGCCGCCACTCGATCTGCAGAGGCGCTGCATATAGGTTGAAAAAAATTAAATGGCAATGTAATTTTTAATGCAACATATGTTAATAGAATGCAGCGCACATAAAACAATAGCAACACCACATTCGCCGATCGCGCTCCCTTAAAGGGAAACTTGGCAGGATTTCCCCCTCTGTTGGAGAAATTGTGCATTATGCTATTTCAAACTGTGGGAAAAGGTAACGATAAAAGCACATGGATTTATTTACAAGCTAGCTTAACGGAACGGTTAGCATAAGTTTGGCAGAACTATGTGGATGTTACAAGGTAAGAAAACACGATTTAAAACTTTTCTTGTTTCTCACTTCTCTTTCCGGACGGTAGTCTCAATGTTGCAAGGTTGGTTTTAAGCCTGAGGGTTTAGCCATGGCGGGGAAAGTCACCATTTTCACCGGAACAGGTCATTTAACCATCCAAATGATTTCTAAACGGGTTTATTGCGTTGAAATAGTTGCCAAGTTCCCCTTTAAAAAATGCTTGATCAGAGCCAGCAAATGGACAAGTTATAGCTTCATCACTACGTAAATGTCCTCCAAGATGTTTAAAAAAGTCCACTGCACTACAAACCTATATAAAAAAATAATTTTCTACTCTTGTTTGTTGTTGCAGACTCTTCTGTTGCTATGCAATGTAAGGAGTGTCCATTTTCTCACCTGGATGTAGAGACCCTCCTGACCCATTACAGGCTTCATCACGGTCACCAGGGAAAAAGCTGGCTCTGCCTCTACCCCCAGTGCGTGAGCATCTTTAAGACTTCAGGTACATTAAAATTTCTTTTGGCATGGTACCATGCAAAAGACAAATCACCTCAGGTCGAAACTACATTCAGTTGTCAATAATGTACATTCCAATGTAATTGTAGTGCAGTGGACTTTTTAAACATCTTGGAGGACATTTGCGTGCACAATCAAGAAGGCGTGGTGAAGCTATAACTTGTCCATTTGTAGGCTGCGACCATAGCATTGGCAATGTACAAAACTTTGCGACACACAAAAGTAGGAAGCACAAACACTTCACAATTAGGGAACTCAAATTAAAATGTATGCAAATTACGGCATATTTAATTAGATACTGCCTAATTTGCATATGTAAACACTAAATTACAGAAAAATTGTAATACATTTTTTTCTCATATTAATGTAAGTAATCTACTGGGAAAGTTTCATAGTGATACCTGCTAGTTAAAAATGTTACCCTATTCACCTGTAGTGTCTCGCCTTAAAGCAACACCAAAGAACTTTCCCTCTGTCGCACGCTGTTTGTTTATCCAGCACCGGCTTTACAAATAACAATGTCCACAGACAAGGTAGAATATGTTGCATGATTTATGAAAGTATGATGTATTGCGACATCAAACGCAAGTCAAATTTGTAGTTTCTTATGTCTCATTCCAAACTACAGATCCGCTACCCGATCTGGCAAACTTACATAGTGCGGTTATAGCCGATAGAGGGCTGCGAAGCGAATGCAGAAGTGCCGTTCACCCTGTTACAAGTTGATGAACCACTGAAACGATTTTGGAAAGATTATTTTAAGGTTCAAAAAACTCTTTTGTGTTGCTTTAAGTAAAAAAAGAATTAAGAAGACATCTGCGCTGCACCGGCGTTCCTCTCCTTCTCTTTACATTTTCTGTCCTGGCCTGGTTGCACCAGATTGTCGCTAAAAGGCACACGTGCGGAGAACCATTGTCTTTTAATTCATTTTTTGCAAATTTAGTGATGTAGTTCTGTGCTTTTCCACCAAGGATGCAGATGCTGAGGAGGACTAGAGGCATGAAAATTGGAATCTTGACCGTCATTGAAGACGACCTCGCCATGAAAGCACCGGACACTGTCACCAGTAGAGAGAAGAGACTGTTGTTCTCAGGGATGCAAACAGAGGTATGGTCAAAAAGGAGTGAGATTATCGAAGCCCACGCCCCCACAGGAAATATCATATAATTACATTTTGCCACCACCTCTGCCATCCAGGGCTCACCCTATTCACACAAAAACGTTCTTTATATGACAATACACTGTCCCAGTTCCTTCCCTTATTCTGTCTGCTGGGGCCTGACTTTGGCTGGTAGCTGGCTTGTCTTGACAGAGGAGCTGGGCCACACTGGGTAGATATGATGGTAGCCACTCTCTCTGTGTGTATAGCACTCTGGCAGTGATTCAACAGAGCATGCACTCCCTTGTTAACATAATTAATCTCTTTCATGCAGAGATCCATTTGGCATATCCCTTTTTTTCAATTTTTTTTAAAAAGTCTGACATTTTGAATTTGTGTTTGGCTGTCTTGACCTCAATCTCCGTTTCAACCTGTAACCAAGACCAGTTCCAATTTGTTTTACAACCCTCATCCACTTTCTTAACTGTTAGTGCCTCACTCTCATCAAATTCTCTCATTCTGCAAATGAAAAGTTGCATATATTAGCCATAGTGTTACCCTAGACCTGACAGTATCATAACAGAGTGCAAAATAGTTCACTTCAATTTGCCCCCTTTCTCAATGCGCCCCAAAAAACGTTCTTCTGCACGAAAATGTACAGTTAAAATGTATCAACAGTAGTGCGGTCTGTCTGTTAGGATAAGCACACACATCAGTTTCTCGCCCTTACGTGGTAGGTGTCATTGAAAATAAGTCAGTTCGTCACTTGTCACTTCGGGTTGCATTTGCGAAAAAGCCTAGACCAGCGGCTCATGGCTACTAGACGTCAACAAGCTGCTAGCCTGAACAAGTACGTTACCATTAGGCTACACGTTGGAAAGGGGGTAGAGTTGGATATAACGTTAGGCTGCTACTAAAATATTACAGGACAAAATACTGCTAGTCTGTCCGGAACTGAACTAAACTGACTGACGCAACAAACAAGGTTAAAAAAAAATCTAACTGTATTTTTGCTAGTCATGTAAAATGTAGCGCTAGTGTGCTACCTAGCACTAACCTGGCATAGTTATTGTAAAGACTGTAATGACACATTAGGACAACCTAAACATTACACAATGCAAATGGTAGAAATTATGTGATTAGAAGACATCAAATATGGTTAATCTTACCTTTCTTGCGAAAAAGACCAGGCGCGACACAAAATTACTGGATCCCGGACTGATAGATGTAACGTTAGATCCTTGCAGTGAAGTGCAGCCCCGTAGCAGTAGGATAATGGTGCGCAGCAAATGGGATTTTAACGTGCGCAGCTTTTTGATTTAGTGTTGTCTTACACTTCCTATGTTTCATGGATTGTAACGGTAGGCTATGTGTTTATGTAGTCATTTTAATACAGAATTAACTTTGATAAAATTATAATCAGACACTTCAACCCCCTAAGAAAAACTCATCGGATCTGCACGATTCACACAAGTCCCCCAGACAGCCGTGAAAAAGGTGGCATCCGCCAAAAGGCACGCCGTTTGCATCCCTGTGTTCTACAGGACATCAAGGATCTTCCATCTGCACTGGCCTACCTATGCGGACTCCTGCATGACATGGGGTGCCAATACTTATGACCCCTGTATTTTAAGGAAGAACATTTATTTATTTATGATACATTATTCATTCACAAAGAAAACTGCTGTCCTTAAATGTTGGATATTCCCTCATTTTTTAACTTAAGGCATTAAGATCAATTTCCAAAAGATGATTTTATATTCCTCTTTTTAGTCAGTGTTAGCAGAGGTGCCAATAATTCTGTAGGTCAGGGGTGTTCAAACTAGCTAAAAATAAAAACATTGTTTGATCTATTTGGATTTTTGAGTTGTTATTTAGACTTGTTTTTGGTTAGAGTCAATGTATTAGTTGGCATTAATATATATTTTCAAGTTGGGAGCATTTGTTGATTCAACTTGATTATTTAAGTTCTTCACTGTCAAGTAGAACTTACTCAAAAAAGCTAGTGAAATGTGTTGACTTGTTGGAAGTTAAAAGCACTTGATTCAACTTGAATTTTTGAGTTGCTAACCTACTGTAAGTCCACCTTACTCACAATACTAAGTTGCGATGCTACTTCAGAAGCCGTCCCAGGCGCATTTCCCCGGCTTCAGGTATGCTTTGGGAATTATTGAGTATTTTTCACGCTGAAGTGTCATCCTGGTAGGTCAAATACCTGGCAGATGAGGTTCAACTAAACTAAACCGATACATATCACTCTTCATGTGAACGAGCGAAATCTAAGCTTTCCAATGATATTAGCACCAAGTTGCTGTGATAAATGGTTCGCGAGAAAATTAACATTGAACTGACATGCAATTTAGGCTAATCATATTTGCATTTTGCTCACAGTGCACACCTATTACTCTCGGTTAAATATCTCACTAACCCTTAACACAACACGTGGCAAACCCCATATCACAATAAACAGCAAACCGTACCGAATACGAGGATATAAAGCATGCTCTAAGTGGTTCCTGAGTAATCCGGTTTTGAAATTGCAACACATTTCTACATAGTCTCATTGGGGTGAAATTATAATGTATTCTAATGTAAACTATTTGTCAGTACATACATTTTTGTAAATTGCTCAGCCATAGATTATCCCACTATCATGGTTCTTATATTGTCAGGTTCCAGCCAATCCCACTTACACAGATAAATGCATATATTTCTATTGGCATGCTTCCTAGTGACATTAATGCAAAAATATGAAGAAAATCAAATAATGAGACACAAATATTTATATAAAGCCTGACATAAGCCATATGCAAACATTCACATCATATGTTTCCAGATTCCAAAAATAATTCCGTAAAAATGCATGGATTCCAGTTGCTGCTACTGGAAGCAACTGAATCCATGCATTTCCACTGAATTTTTTTTGGAATCTGATCCCTTTATCATACCTGTTCGTTCAGAATTTTCGTCATTTCGATCGCGTGACTAAATTCAAGATGGCGTCGAGCGGTAAAATTCCTTAAGGTACTGTCTGTATAAATCGTCTTGTAAATAAACTACCAGTGCTTTTTCAAAGTTCTCCATGTCTCGTTTTAAATGTCAAGGCCCTAGGATGTCTACCAATTAAGTATGGAGCTACTTTGAGCCTCGTAAATGGTGTAAAACAGTGATTTATTTGCATGGCTAGGCCGATGCCCGAGGCACCACAACGAAACACTGTGTTGGTAGCATTGGCTAACTAAGCCAGATTTCTGAGTGCAGGGGACAAGCCGAGGTGAGCTATGAGACATACGTTCACACTCGGTATCATGTTTCAACACACTTTAGGTCAATATCACACCGGAATTCTCCTTTAATATCAACTTTTATGTTTTGAATTGCTTATTTATTGTATGAAATGCTCCTGTATGTGTTTTCTATCTGTGTTTATTTATTAATTTATAATTAAAGTGTATAATGTAACACATGTATTAAAGACTATAACTATAGTCTTTAGTGTTCTCCATTACCAGTGTTGGGAACGTTACTTTAAAAAAGTAATTAGTTATAGTTACTCACTACTTGTTCCAAAAAGTAACTGAGTTAGTAACTAAATTACTCGATGATAAGAGTAACTCGTTACCAGGGAAAGTAACTATTTGCGTTACTGTTACAAAAAAAAAAGTTGCTATATGTCAAAGATTTTGGATTTTTTGAGCAGTTTTGAGCAGCCATTTGAAATGAGTAGAACAGACAGGTGTTTGTAGGCTACATAACTTTCAATATTTATTAGATAGATAGATAGATAGATACTTTATTGATTCCCAAGGGGAAATTCAAGATATTCCACATCGACAGACCTACAGTATGGTTGACTTCAGCCTTTGTCATAGGTTTTTGTTTTGAGGCAGAAAGATCTAGCTTTTGCTGCTTGGAGGACTTTGCTCCGAGTCCTTCTTTGCTAGTGGATGGCGAGCTATCATCTGTGGTGGAGGTATAGGTGTTTTTGGCCACTAGCTTTAGATGCGTATGTGAGATGCTTCATTAAATTAGAGTTGCTTACAACGGATGTCAACAAAGTCTTGGCTCCTGGACATAATGTACACATTACATGCACGTTCTTGCCTTGATGAATTTGAAGTAGTGCTTATATCTCCACTTTGAAAAGGCCAACTTTTCAGATTGCTCCTGACCTCTGCCGTTTCGCCAAATCTCTATTTTAGCGGTTGCGAGTGTGTGTGTGTGTGTGGCACGTGTGCTGGCAAGTGTGTAAAAACACTGGCTGATTGGCTATCATGAAACATGACTCTGCCTTAGCCAATCATAAACGCTTACGTCGTTATTAACCCACCTCCTCACTAGCTGTGAGCCAGGTGCGTTCGGATTACACAGTTTATTCAATCAATGCATAGTAACGCACCGCATTTAACGTCCAGTAACAATATTTCATACCTGTGTTGCAGCATGTAGCCTAGCTGTCTAGCTAGGTTTACAATGCAATCCAGTGTCCGAAAATACTAGCATTTCGCCTGTCAGCTAGCTTAAAAGGTTGAGTGTTTAAACTAACATATATAGTGGTCTATTTAGTGGTGTATGTGCTCTGACTAAGTTTGTGTGGCATACAAACCACAATTCGTGTTGATGCCAATGTTCGTGTAGAAACATTTTAATCACATACAAATTTTCGTGTTACAGCTCAGGTAGTCTCCGCCATCTTGGTCAGACTTTTTTGTAACTCCTGCCTCCAAACACAAAGACGCGAACCTGACTGGTTCTCGAATGGTCCTCATTTAAATAAAGTTAAACTTTCGCCAACTTTGTTTCGCCTGCCTCGGCGATTCAAAAAAAGTATTTCTTTAATAAAGCGCTGAATACAACCATAAACATGGGTAGAACGTCAGAGGCGATGACACCATGGGGCTTCTAAGAGGCATGACTCCATGGGCCTCCTGAGAGGCATGACACCATGGGGCTCCTATGAGAGGCGATGACACCATGTGGCTCCTATGAGAGGCGATGACACCATGGGGCTCCTATGAGAGGCGATGGCACCATGGGGCTCCTATGAGAGGCGATGGCACCATGGGGCTCCTATGAGAGGCATGACACCATGGGGCTTCTAAGAGGCATGACACCATGGGGCTCCTATGAGAGGCATGACTCCTTAAGTAAAATATCCCTGGCCAAGCCAGCCAGTCGACGGCCGCAAGGACTCGCGTGGCTTCACATTGTCAGGACACACTGATGCCCTTTCCTTCGCCAAACGCCGCCTGCTGCGACGATCCTGATGAATGCGCGGGGAGTGGGGGTGGTGGCATCTCATGGAATGTGCATGGCACTGGCTAGAAGATTCCCTGCTTCTTCGTATCCGAAGTTGTGCCACAGTTGTTGTCAGTTTTCCAGTCTCACGTGTGGTGGTCCCACGTTTCCTGTCTGAAACTACGCAGCCATGCAGGCACTTCTCAGCGATGGCAAGACACCTCACAGATGCAATGAGCCTGCGATGGATAGGGACGCACGCACGCACATCTCCATTGATTGTGTTAAGCGATGCTTGGACACGTCTTAATCAGCTCATCAGGCTGAGGGTGCGTGTGTGTGTGTGTGTTTAAATAAGTATAAGTATGTCATCATCTGGCCAACTATAAAGATGTAATCTGCCTGTTCCCAGGGATGGGTCGTATTTCTGAAACATGCAATATTTATTTCAAATACAAAATAGTATTTTGTCATTTGTATTTTATTGGGTTGAAGGAAATGGCTCTGTATTTTGTATCAAAATACTTTATTGGTGTGTATTTTTGTATTTTAAAAATACTGCAAAATACTATATGTGAAAAACACTAAAAAAGTAGATACTACACACAGGTGTAATGAATAATTGGTAATTAGGCAATTATGGTTTATGTTTATCGCAATCAGCTAATGTGAGAACAGCTGTGTTCAACGACACTCACAGCTTTTCAGTGACGGCTATTGCTGAAGCATCAGCTCTGGTCTGAAGTATAAGTAAGTATAAGTATAAGTATATATACTCTTTTGATCCCGTGAGGGAAATTTGGTCTCTGCATTTATCCCAATCCGTGAATTAGTGAAACACACTGCACACAGTGAACACAGAGTGAGGTGAAGCACACACTAATCCCGGCGCAGTGAGCTGCCTGCAACAACAGCGGAGTTTTCTTTCAGTATGTTTACGACTTACTGTGGAGTAAGCCAATATTCACTAAGGTGGGGATCGCATTAGCCAGCAGCAAGCGGCAGGTTTCCTATTGTTCTCTATGGTTTGTTTTCAATTGACAAACCGTTTGTGTTGCTTAGGAACGAGATAAAATGTATTATGGTCTGAGCGCTGCATTACGTTTGCCGCTGGCTAATGTGATCCCCGCCTAAACCTCGGGCTTAGTATGCCCCCTAGGACACCAACGTGAACTGTGGGTTGAATAAGCTCTCTGTGTGTCTATGTGTGTGTACACACATACGTGTATGTGTGTGTGTGTGTTTAAGGGGTTTGGGAGGCTAAGGAAGTTTTAGCTTGGCGGGTCAAGGCTTCCCCTGTGTGCCCCTGGGGTGGAAGGGTGCCGCCACAAATGGGTCCACGACAGGTACCCGCACCCCCATACCCATGCCCACGAGTGGAGGGGCCCGACTAGCTCGGAGCCCACTGCTGGGGCATGGGCACCTCTGAGCAGCGCAGGAGACGCACGGGGGCACCCACGCCCGCAACACGGATGTGGGTCTGGGGGGCAGGCTGGACAGGTTGAGAAGGGTGGAGAGAAGGGGGCGCCCCACAGGCGTTGGCTGTAGTGGTGGTGGGGGTGGCATTGACCCCAGTCCTCTTACCAAAGGGCGCCTGCAAGAAAATGTCGGACTGTGAGTGAGGAGGGGGGCATGAGTGGCATGAGTGGGGAGGGGGAGTGGGCGGGGGTGGGGGGGCGGGGGGTTTATGGTGGGTCTGGGACAGGGGGAACAAAGCTGCTGAACATGTCTGCGTTGCCTGGGCGGAAGGGTGCGCCCATGAACACGTCATCGAAGGGCAACGGGGTGTCCTGCATCTGCCCTTGATGGGGGGGCTGAGTTAAGGATGCGCTGGACTGCTGGGGGGCGCCTGGAGCAGTGGTGGCTGGTCAGTGGGGGGCACCACCAGTCTCCTCAGCAGCTACTCGCACCTCCCCGACGCCAGAGTCTCCAACAGCGGCGCTGCCTGGGGTTCCACATACACACCGTAGCCGTTGACACCCTGCTGGGGTTCTGTGGAGGAACCAAGCAGAAGAACATTCTACAGAAACCTTTGTGCAAAGCAAATTATTTCTGGAACATACTGTATTTGAAACACACACACAAATATCATTAACCTCATGTAGGTGGATCTTATGATTAAATTATATCTTTATGATATCAGGTCTGTGAAAATAATGCTCCTTAACCACCACGGACATATATGTGCATGTTAATCAAGTAAATCAAAGAGTACACCATGGAGGTGTCAAAGGTGAGGGCTGCTCCCCATGGTCACGTTCACGCTTAGCGGATGTTCAAATATTCAATGAAAAAATTGATGCGCTAAATGCAAATGCACGTCACAACATGAGCAGCAAATGCACGCCACAAATGACAGCAAATGCACGTCACATGAGCAGCAAATGCCCGCCACAAAATGACAGCAAATGCACGTCACAACATGAGCAGCAAATGCACGCCACAAAATGACAGCAAATGCACGCCACAAATGACAGCAAATGTCAACACTTTTGCGTTTCAAAAATTAATTTGCGTTTCAAAATGTTTTGCCTTCAAGGTCAGCAGATGCACGATGGGCGGGACTTACGTCGAGTGCGGATTGTAGTCCAGTAGCTGCCAGACAGACACTCGACAACTTCAGCTCTGTCAAAACAGTTTTTGGTGTGCAAAACTTTCCAAGTCACAAAACAATTCTGTTTGGTAGGAATTACAAAGTATTTTAATCCAAAAGCAAGATTTTTGTTTTCAAAGTCATTTTTTTTGCTTACAGTTATATGCATTTGTTTGCCACACACAGCTGGTGTGTGGATGACTGGTGTATAAAGCATTGCGATTAGGGATCGACCGATACGGTTTTTTCAGGGCCGATACCGATATAAATTATTACCAAAACAGGAGGCCGATAACCGATATGTAAAACCGATATGTCAGTCAAAAAGGAGGGTAGATAGCCTAGTAAAGGCGATATGCTGCAAAAAAATCATTCAAAAGCATTTAATTATGCAAACTTTCCTTTCTTCTTTTGATACACAATTGTCTATCAACTTGCATCACAAGTGTAAATCCTGTGTATGATGTTAATCAAAGAGCTAAGTGATAACAATTATTTTCATAGACTAGGCCTACACAATGGGCTTGTTAACTATGGTAAGGGACCTGTCACAAAGAGGATGCTTTGCCATCTTGTGTGTGAGTCCACGAGAGAGGGAGAGGGAGAGGTGCATGCGTGATGGCAAGTGTTATGGTTGAATAGTTTAACAAAACCGTTTTAAAATAGTTCTTAGGCTATTTAAGCATGCAATGTGTCCATATGTAGGTTTTAAGCTACACTTTTGTGAGCCTAAAAAGGCACGTTAATAGCCAGCTCAGGACTCGATTTACTTCAGGTCGGATTAAATTACGGCTGGCCCTGGGTGCCTGTAGCCTAGTCTTCTGACAGTCCGTTTCAAAAAGGAGCAACTAGACTTTTTGACGTTTGCTATCGCATAATTTAGGACTTGTCTACTATGTAGGCCTAAGGGATAACGTCCGCCAAGGTGTCCCGTTATTTACAATTAATGGACGAGGCGGAGGCAAAGAACTCGCGACACGCAGCACCAGTTTGTAACTTTGTAACTAGTAGGCCTAGGCTAAACAGCATATCACTAACGTGCATCAATCGGGAATTCGCTAAATGAAGGAAGTGGATGCTTTACTTATTGATCCGGATCAAAGACACAATAGCTTACAAAGTGGTGTTTTTGTAACTTTAGTGTAGATGATTGTGATCCATTGCAACTTCAGCAATGTAAGTGTGGCAAGAGTGGTATTTTTTTGGCAGCCTGACTACGCCACTCTGGGAATTTCACCCAGAGAAATATTGATTTAATTGTAACAGGGTGAGTATGGCACACAAGTTTGTTTACTCAGCAGGCAAGAGACGTGGTTCCATCCATAAAAGGATGTTTATTTGAACAAAGGAGCAATGGCACAAAACAATAAAATTGACACAAGACAAATGAGATCCACACACAAACAACTGACCGGTACAGGGGAAGGATATCGGGGCTGAGGCTTACCGGCGGAGAGAGAGGTCACCATAGGCCAGGAGGGATCCTGGGAAACCACTCACACGCACACGGCAAGAAGGATACCCGTCCACAAGCACACGTGATCACAGCACACAAGAGGAGGACACCACCACCTCAGGAGAGCAGCTACCCTCCCCACTTTTAGGCCCCCAGCTCCTAAGAAGAGACAAGACGGGAATTAACAATAGACCAGGATAAGCGCACAGGCACACACACAGACACCGACACACACACACCAAAATGACTAGACAGAAAAAGACAAGACACAATAAACCATAAATCAAACAAAAATACAATTTACAATTCTGAGGCCAGCTACTGTGATCACTGGTGATCAGCAGCTAACTAAGTGGCCTCCCACCAGTGTATAAATCAAAATAAAGAAATATGAGACAAAAACACACAATTCATTATACTTTGCTGCTTATACAACCATTCAGACACATCAGAGCAGAGCAGAATGGGACTGGTGGCTATGGCCACAACAACAAAGCACACCACGATAACACCTTTAACCAGCAGTAAATGTTAAGGTGTCTGCACCCGCCACTGCCGCTAGCTTATGCGCCTAAGCAACGCTAACGAGAAGCAGGAAACAGCGAGCAGTTTGCAGGGGGAGACACGATCATACAGCAAAGCAGCAGTGAGCTAGCCCAGGCGGCGGTAGTTGCCAACGCAGGCCTGTGATTCCTATGGCACATGAACACAGACAAGATTAAAACTATGCAAAATCAAGAGGAACTGAACTTACTAACCCAGCGGGCTACTTACCAAATAGGCAGCAGCTCGCCACTCGGAGCCAGACAATGATCTTTAGCAATTCGTCTTTCCTAGTGTGGTTGGCGGAGAGAACCACATACTTCGCCAGAGGAGTGAGGCAAAGACTAACGGTGCTGTGGGGTCATTGATAGCCAATATGAGAAATCAACACTGGATAAACCAAACAAGACAGCGACAGAACGAGAGAGAGCAAACATATCTCTTACCGGCAACCAGGCAGGAGGAGGCGTAACGGGAAGTGGCAAAGGCAAGAGTCCAGGCGTTTGCCTAAGCGAACTCAACCTATCATTTTATAGTGTGACCAGGTAAACCAATTGGCTAGCCAATTACAAAGGGACTCCACCCATTAATCCTGCTACATACAGTAAGGTAGGCTCATAGACAGTAAAAAAAAATGGACGAACAGACTCCGTCGTTTTCTCAATGGGAGGGCACTGGGTCAAATTGAACGATTTTTCAGTTGGTGCCCCAGTACTGCGCAGACTCGCACTTAACTTTGTGACGTTAGCCATCAAACTGAATCTTGTAACTCATATGATACAGAAATTCTTCTCACACTTCCTTCGCCTTCAAAGTCATCAAAGTTAAACATTTATTTATGTATTATTATTAATATCATCCTCACAAGTGATATCAAGTCGTGTTAATGTTGAAACTACCACACATGATCATCTTCAAAAACAGTCATGGTAAAACAAAACAAAAAAGTTATAGTGCTAACGTTAGCCTTGAAGCTAATCTTCTTTCCACTTTTCTGACCTACGGTCAATCCATCGAAAACCTCTACCGTTTTTCATTAGGTTTACTTGCCTCTATGCTTTACTTTAACATACAATGCTATTGTAGGCTACATAGCTTTGTTCACGAGTTTCCGTGCTGGCTGGACTACGCTTCTTATCCAAACAATACGGTTATCTCCCTATGAAACGTTAGCTTCCCTACAACCGGACTCGCTAACTATACTTCTTACAGCAACCTAACGTTACGTACGAGGTAGTCGAGTCTTGTTTTGCCTTTTATTGTTTATGTAGATAACACAGAAGCTACAATTTCGGCACAGGATATATGTTATATGAAGTTATGGTATTTCAAAAAAATCCTAAAATGAATGGGCTTCTATGGGGTTAGCAGAGAAGTGGTCCCTCCAGCCATCATTGATTCTTCTACTTCCGGGAATTCGCCTGCCCCCTTGGGTAGGCTGCCTTCCTTAGGCTACCTTCGAAAAATAGCTCCGTACAGCTGAAGCCCAGTCAGTCTACCTTAGTGAGAATCCTAAACTTTCTCTGTGTTCAGTCTTTGATCCTGATTGGCTGTATTCGTGCTAACTAACAAATCAGACGGTGTAGTGGGCGGGACAATGCTCTCGACCACAGAGTAGCAAATGCAGGGAGTGAGAGACGCTTTACAGACAAAGTAGCGCGTTTCATTCTTTATCCATTTCAATATCTGTTTATTGGTGGGAAAAATGACCAATACCGATTATTATAAAAATGCTAAATATCGGCCCTAATAATCGGCCCGGACGATAATTGGCCGACCCCTAATTGCTAGTGGTTGGAGCGTTCGACTCCCATGCCGTTGAGTGTCGAGGTGGCGGGTTTGAGGGCCGTGAGCGGCGGACGAATTACGACCTCTGTTACATATACAAAATAACTAAAATTATATTATTCTGCAAACCATATACATTCAAGCACTTTCAATGACTCCTACCCATTTTCTTCCTTAAATTAACAAACATCCATGGAGTTCAAAGATCTGTGGGAACCCTGTTAAAGATCCACTCCAGCTAAAAATGTCTGTCAATGTTATTTTATGTATTAAAAGACATATCATGAGCAAAATAAACAATACCCACTATGGCTGAGTTTAGATTTCTGCTCTAGATGGGCATCAGCAAATGTTTCAGAATAAAGAATCAGATCAGCCCATTGTTGTGTAACAGATGGAACCCAATCATAATATGAACTCCAGAATCAGATCAGCCCATTGTAAACGTGCTCAATGTCTAGTATATTACAGATCAATTATATGCCATGACTACATGAACTACATACTGTATTAGGTCGGTCTATGATATGCAGTTAGAATAACGCTTCTGTCTCTCATATTGATTTACTGATTCTTATTCTAGATGATACCCTCATTACATTGTGTGTGTGTGTGTGTGCACATGCACAAATGTCACACTTGCATCAAAGAAAAATAAACTCCACACAATTACACTTATTTTATTTAACAACCCCATTTCTTGGTTCTCCTTTTTTCTTCACAAAAATAGAAGGTGTACATCGAATGATCAAGGTTCTAACAACGGTTTTGGGGACTTGCTACAGAGACCCTTGGCTAGGTTTGCATCATTGAGTGATCATGGTCATAAATAAACTTCTTTCTATCAAAATAAAACAACTGAGCACACCAGAAAAGGGTCTTTGATTTTCACAATGTACAGGTAACTAAACCAGCGACAGGCAAGACCTCTGCAACAGACAATGGCTCTCTACGATTGAGGAGGAAGGAGGGAGTTTGGCAGGGTGGTAACACAGGGATTGCATAGGTTGGCCAAACAGAGATCAATGGATGCAGGTCGCGTCGCACATTTTTCAGAGATTTTCAGAGAAAAGTCAATGTCAAAAGGATCAACTAAAAGCTATCTGAACGACTTCAAATGTCACGCCTATGCAGGGAATTTAAAATCAAATCATCTACGTAGAGAATGGTTCTATGGTGGCAGACACCTTAAGATGGAAAAACACAACCAATGAATATTTCATAAATGATAAGATGGTGCTTGGGAACATGACCTCACTTAAAAGCAAGTCAAGGATGTCAGGACCCATGTCCATATTGCGATGTTTTTCTGAGCGCCAGTTTCTTTCTTTCATTTTTTTCCATTGGAAAGAGATCGAATGTGGACTCCTAGAAAAGTGCCTTTTTGAAGAGTGTACTGCATTTTCTGAACGGTCACTCAAGAGTTTATTTAGTTAAAAATCTCTGAAAAAGGTGCTGGTGTCATCACAACATATGATACCTGAAATGTAACCTCCCCCCCACACACACACACACACAAATGAAATGTTCTCACAAAATGAGAAAGGCATGTGTGAGGTCATTTGCAAGGTGTCTACCAGCTCAATCAGCTCAGGACGCTTGGAAGCTAACAACCTTGGTGATATGCTGTCAATGAAACAAACTAAGTAACAAAAGGAGGTTTTTTAAATGAAGTGCTGGGCTGACATACTCCCCAGCTTTTTTTTATTCCAGAAAATAAATGCTACATGGACACAGCCCCTCATGTGGCTTTCCCTCTAATATAGCCACTTTAATGGATTAATTTTGCCACGGTGGTGAATTTTGCCAATTCTAAGAAGCTTAAAGGAAAACGTATATTGGCCACTGCAATGCAAAGGTCATATGACGGAGGGGTGGTTGCTGAGATCATCACAGGTCTGTTTCGAGACCTGATATGATGGGAACTCTGCCAGAGAGAGGAGGGCCTGTGCTTTCCGACGGTAGAGGTTCCCGGAAAGGTGCCAGTCGAGGTGCCCATAGTAAGCTCAGTTATTTTAATCTTAAAGGAGCAGCTGTCACCACAGCCACTGGCGATACAGATATAACCTCACCACCTGGACTACAGTACATAATCCTTAACATCCAGAGAGACACAAGCTCACCAACTCATGCATACAGACACACACGCACACACACACATGCACACGCACACACACTCACACAGTAATCATCAGAACACTGAACACGAATGCATCATGGCGTAGACTTCTCTGAGATAGCACACAAGCTCATGCTCTGATATGCCTGAGTTAGACTCAGAGGGGTCGAGCAGGACAGCGGCAAAGCTTCATGAAAACTCTAGGCTAGCATCTGTGTGCTAGCCTCAGCAGCCCGCAGCGCAAACACACACAGACACGTACATAGCACTCACCCACTAGGCTTTTACATGTTTCAAGGCTGGATGTTCAACAAATATACTACTGTGTTTGAAGTAGTTCAATAAAAATATGTCATTCATATCAATTCATGTATCACCTAATGTCATTAATAAAAGGCCAGGCCTCCAGGAAACAGTTTATGAGAACAGTTTAGGGCAATTCCACGGAAAACTGTCACATCCATAACGCCAACTAAATACCATGGAATTGTGCTGGCGTTATGGATGTGACAGTTTTGCGTGGAATTACCCTTTATGTTTCATTTATCTAATACTGTCTAGCTCTAAAATGCCTGTCAAGGCCCCGGATAATAACCCACCAACACACAAGCCAGCATTACGGCTTTGAAGGCCCTAGTGCCTCTGGGTCTATTCTGCTGACACAATCAAAGTAGAGTGCTTTGAATTGCAGCGACTCGCATGTTCTTTTTGACCACTCAAGGTTGACTGAACGGCTCAACGGTCTAGAAGGTAAAATCTACACCTGATCCTCAAGCCTTCAGAGAACTAGAGATGTCCTCGTGGCCATTTATCCTGAACCATGGCATTGTGTTGGCGATATGGATGTGACAGTTTTGCATGGAATTACCCTTTATGTTTCATTTATCTAATACTGTCTTGGTCATACTATAGAATGATTTATTGTCTTTGTTAAATAATACAGAAAATAAAGAGTTTAAAAAATATAATCGCATATTGAATCGCAATCGCAATATTGGTTAAAAAATTTGATTTATTTTCCAAAATAGTTCTGCCCTACTAAAGACAACTGATTGAGTCAGACATTAAAATTGACAGAGTCAGAGATTGAGATTGATTGAATAACCCTTGTGCCACACAATTTGTTTATGAAGATGTTTTCATTAATATACAACTGAAGCTGTTTATATAGTCTGTGGCATACAGGCATACAACATTTTTTTAATCAGGGGTTATCAGAAGTAGACAGACATTAAGTTGCACTTTTTCCACTATTACTGACCAGTGGTGCAAATGTTGCAAAAACAACCACAATGCATCACAGAATCTCAGTAGGTAAACACTCACGCCCCAATGACCCAGATCATGACCCAAGGTTATGACCTAATGACCCAGATCATGACCCAAGATTATGACCCAATGACCCAGATCATGATCCAAGATTATGACCTCATGACCCAATGACCCAGATCATGACCCAAATTTATGTGATGATCAGGCTCTTGGTGATTTCTACATCCACATCGAAGATGCTAACATAGGACAGGAGAGATACCAGGACCCTGTGTGTGTGTATGTGTGTGTGTGTGTGTGTGTGTGTGTGTGGCTCTGATGCTAGACAGGAGAGATACCAGGATCCTGTGTGTGTGTGTGGCTCTGATGCTAGATAGGAGAGATACCAGGACCCTGTCTGTGTGTGTGTGTGGCTCTGATGCTAGACGTACCAAGACCCTGTGTGTGTGTGTTTATGTGTTTGTGTGTGCATGCGGCTCTGCAAAGATGATAAGAACTGAGCCACTGAACGTCTGTGTGTGCTCAGAAAAGTCTGCAAGCATAATAGGAGTGTGTGTGTGTGTGTGTGTGGATGGGTGTGTAGTACATATGTTGAGATGTAAGTGTGTTGAGATGCGAGGGTATAGTCTGACACCTCTGAAAGCCTCTGGCCAGGCTACCGGCCTGGGCACGGATCTTACCTTGGGAGGAGACACACACACGCACACACACACACAGTGAAATGTAGATGAATGATGGTTTTGAAGTGAGGGGAATGAGTATTGTGGGGAGTATATGAATTATGTTGTTTTTTTGGAGGAAGGGGGGAGTATGTTTCGGATGCCCATAGAGAGTTGCAGGAGAGGAAAAGAAGTGAAGTGAATAAAGAGAGAGAACGAGGGAGGAAATGAAAAGAGAGAAGAGGTAAACAAAGGCAGCAGGAGGGAGGGATACAGAGGGAAATGACAAAATGGAGAGAAGAAAGAAGGAGGAAAGGGAAGGGGGGAGGAGGAGGAGGAGGAAGAGAGGGATTATGAAATGGGAAAAAAATGCTTTAGGCCAGAGGTTCAGACGGATGAAAAGGCCCGCAGACGGACGGACACACAGACATCCGCAAGCAGAGAGACACACACACACACACACACACACCACAAAACTGAAAACCAGACGGATGAATGAATGTGCCGAGTCAGCACTGTGAGGCCCAAGAGTCAGATATAGCAGCCGAACGCTCCAGCTACAGGGCAAAGACCAACACGCTGTGTGTGTGTGTGTGTGTAAGTATGTGGAATTGTGTGTGTATCACACATATCTGAATGATAGTACCAGTATAACGTGTCTGTGAGTGTGTGTGTGTGTGTGTTTGCGTGTGTGTGTGTGTTTGCGTGTTTACCTGCTATGGGTTGAGAAGAGCCTCCAGAGACGGAGGCGAACTGGTCAAGACAGGAGGCGGAGTCTCCTCCCAGCAAAGAGCCCTCACCAATCAGAGGGTCTGTTGCAGGAACAAAACAGTCAAGCAGAAAATATCCAAAACATCTGCAGCTTTCCTGTCTGTGTACTTTTGTTTGTTCAGTGACTTTTCTTGCACTCCACCAGTCCCAGTGCCGGTTCTGAGAAGCACTAAATTGTTCTGGAAAGAACTACCTGTAATTTCTCTCTCACACACACACACACACTCTCACAAACACACACACACACTCTCTCTCACACACACTCCTACACACACACTCTCACACACACACACACACACACTCTCTCTCTCTCTCTCTCACACACACACACTCTCTCAAACACACACACCCTATCCTGTATGGACACATGAAAAGCAGGTCACCTGTGTCCACCAGAGCGGGCTGCCCCTGGGCCTGAGGCAGCAAACCTGGGAGGAGAGAATCACACACACACACACACACACACACACACACACCTCCGGGTCACCTGGGAGGAGAGAATCACACACACACACACACCTCTGGGTCACCCTGGGAAGAGGGGGAATCACATGTTAGGAAGGTGAAGACAGAAAGCAAGGGGGCGAACAGGGGGGTGGCGATTTAGGAAGGTGAAGACAGAAAACAAGGGGGGGGGGAGGGAGAGAGATACGTCAGGGAAAAAAAATAGTCTGGAAAACATTCTCCAAAGCCACTGGGAAAATAGACCCTGTTATTGAGACTTAAGCTTGTGTAATCTCACACACACAGAAATATAGGCGCTGGTGCTAGAAGCTAATCTCTTGCCACAAGAGACAGTGTGGAGCTGGTGCTAGAAGCTAATCTCTTGCCACAAGAGACAGTGTGGAGCTGGTGCTAGAAGCTAATCTCTTGCCACAAGAGACAGTGTGGAGCTGGTGGCACAGAGATTTGCAGTGTCTCGGCTGGCGGAGAGAGCAGAGCTGAGCTGATGGGAAAGGAACGCAAGTGAAAAGACCAAATGAGGTTCTCCACTCTAGCTCAGCCCTTTTCAATGAGAACCATCAATGCATTTAAATAGGCCTATTTCCTTAGTCCATGCCACTCAAGCACATTGCATGTATTGTGCGTACAGTGTGTGCATGTGTATTGTGTGTGTGTGTGTGTGTGTGTATTGTGTGTGTGTGTGTGAATGTGTGTGTGTGTGTGTGTGAATGTGTGACTACGCAGGTATATAGATAAAGAGCGGACAGTGGACAGAAACACAATGACATGCTAGAGGATGTGTCCAAAACCCTAATTTTCATGTGTTACATGAATATGAATAACTTTATTATCCACAAAGTGGAAATTCGTCTTTTGTTTCACCATACAGCACACAGGACAGACAAGCACCACACATTCAGTTTCATAAGCACTGCATATCATACAAGGGCGCGGGAAGGGGGGTGCTGCAGCACCCCCTGCTGGCAGGAGATAGATTTTTTAAATAATTACTAATTCGCTGTCTGACATTATTTATATTTTTGTATGTGAAATGATGAGTCAAATAGCAAAAAATGGTTATGGATAGGTTCGAATATAGGCTACTAAAAATGAACAGTTATAGAGATCAACGTGAACGTGAGTCAGTTACTGTAAGAACCGTAGCGTGGTTTCAGCTAGGCCTATGTGATAGCGATCAAGTGTGTAGGCCTACGGTTGATATAGGCCTACATATTCCATGCGATTTACACGTTCAAAAGCATGGATAAGCTGAAAGAAACTAATAAATGTATAGCTAGTGAAATCATTTCACTATCCTAGTCGCTAAGATAGAAATTATTAGGACACATACTTGCTGTGGAGACGTCACACTTTAGGCTATTCAGAAATTATTTGCGAGATCATTGCAGCCTGATTATTAGCCTATATTTAAAGCTTATACCATGGTCTAGGTTGAAAAGGGTGTCATTTAAAAAGTGATATACTACACCTATAAAATTATTATGACGTTGCTTGACAACGCCTGAGTTAGTCCGCTCAGCTGTGACTTATCAACATTCCACAGCGTTGCAAAAACAGCTGAAAAAACGAACGTTTTTAACTCTAAAACTCATTTAGTATTAATAATTGATTTCATATTTATTTATTTATTAAGTGACCATGGTATAAACGGGATAATGCCTTACCTAACATCTCTGGTGTGGTTTTGACGATCAGAAAAGTAATTTTCCTTAGCTATACTGAAATAGGCTAACGAGGTCAAGTGCGCTTCTGTGGGGTTAGGGTGGGCGCAGTGGACTCGGAGTGCTGTCGCGGAACATTGGAATGTGTGGCTGCCCAGGACTTTTCTAAAACTTCTCGGTATCACCCGCACACCGCACTAAAATGACGTAGGCTATTTAGCAGTCAAAATCCGAAACATGTCCAGGGGAGGGGAGGGGGAGATCGTCGGACATCCATTATTTTTGTTATTCAGCACCCCTGGTCAAAAATAGGTTCCCGCGCGCCTGATATCATATAAAATACAGTCAAGCCTGGCCAGTCAATAAATATCAATAAATATATATTTTTTTTATACATTTCTTTAGTCAGACCTGTGTATCCCTGGGCCCCTTTTCTTTTTGTTTTAACTGCTTGCCTAACCTCTCATTGCCATGTAAAGCACTTTGGGTCAACTCCTGTTGTTTTTAAATGTGCTATATAAATAAAAGTGACTTGACTTGACTACCAGTCAATAAATAAGTAGGCCTAAGCAACCCATGCATGCTAGGCTAGCTAATAAGGGAGGCTATTGGTAACACAAGTGATAGTACACCCAAAAACAGCCCCCCAAAATTAAGGTCCTTTAGCACTATTACTCAATCTGAGCTTGGTAAAATTATAACTCAAACCGGCTCCTCAACATGTGTTTTAGATCCAATCCCTACTACATTCCTCAAAAAAAAGTATATGATAGCTTAGCTCCCTTTTTTTCTCAAGGTAATAAATACCTCATTAGAAACAGGTATATTCCCAACTGCTTTTAAAACCGCTGTTGTGAAACCTTTACTTAAAAAGTCAAATCTTGACCATACCAATCTGAGCAACTACAGGCCTATATCAAATCTATCGTTTTTGAGCAAAGTACTTGAAAAAGTCTCAATCCTTATTCTTCTGGATTTGAGTGCGGCATTTGACACCATTGATCATAACATCCTAATTCACCGCCTTGCGAAGTGGGTGGGTCTCTCTGATAATGCTCTAAACTGGTTTCAAACCTACATTACTGGCAGAGACTTTTATATCAGTCTAGGAGATCATGTATCTGAAAACATGACTTGCCTTTTTTGGTGTGGCCCTGGGGAGCTGCCTTGGTCCCCTGCTATTTTCTCTATATATGCTTCCATTGGGAAAACGTCATAAGTCAGCATAATGTAAACTTCCACAGCTACGCAGATGATACCCAATTGTATATTTCTGTGGAGCCAACTAACCCAGATGGCCTTTGCTCCCTCACTGCATGCCTAACCTCCATTAATCAGTGGATGAGCAAAAACTTTTTGAAACTAAATGATGACAAAACAGAGGTACTTCTGGTTGGACCAAAACTAAAGCGAGATATTATTCTTAGTAATCTGGGGAACTTGGCACACCAGGTCAAACCAAAAAGTAACAAGCCATCTTAGATGCAGAGTTAAGTTTTAAGCCCCATATCAGTAAAGTTACTCAGACAGCCTATTTCCACTTGAGAAACATTGCCAAAGTGCGGCCCTTTTAACTCAACAAGATGCAGAAAACTAATTCACACCTTTATCACTAGCAGGTTAGACTACTGCAATGCACTTTTCACTGGTCTTCCCAAAAACATCTAAAGAAATTGGCACTCATACAGAACTCTGCGGCTAGACTTTTAACTAAGACTAAGAAGAGAGAACACATCACCCCTGTGTTGGCTGAACTGCACTGGCTCCCTATTTCCTATAGAATTGATTTTAAGGTTATGTTAATTACTTACAAAGCTCTGAATGGCATAGCACCTTCATATATCTCTGAGCTTTTAATATCTTATCAACCACAAAGGAAACTTAGATCATCCAATTCTAATCTTTTAATCGTACCCAAAGTGCTCCACAAACAAAGTGGAGAAGCTGCTTTTATCCATTATGCCCCCAAACTATGGAACACCCTGCCTCTGTACATCAAGCAGGCGAGTTCAGTAAATATTTTTAAAAAAGATCTGAAAACATACCTGTACAGGAACTCATCTTATCCTGTAGACTACTTTCTCAGATTATTCTACATCTGCTACTATTGGAGGGCGCAGCCAGCCAGAAGCAGATGGGCTCCCCCTATTAAGTCAGGTTCTGCTCAAGTTTCTTCCTGGAATATGGGAGTTTTTCCTTGCCACAGTTGCCATATGGCGTGCTTGTGGGGGGTAAGAGGGTTAAGGCTGCCAGTCTTATGACGTCATTTTCTATATTTTCGATATGTTGCTGAGTAGATCATAAACAGCAAAGAAAAGTGATTGATAATGACTGACTATTATTGTGTTACATGCTTCAAATGTAAAGCACTTTGAGCTGCATTCTGTGTATGAAAGGTGCTATACAAATAAAGCTTATTATTATTATTATTATTAATTAATATAATAAATAAATGACTTAAGAAATAACTGAAGCACTTCCAGTAAGAGTCCCTGCACTGTTTATTGCCCTGATACCATTAAGGACAAAATAATTTCTAAAAATATTCTTACTGGCTATAGCGCCTCCCTGAGGGGAGAAGCTCAAATGCACTGTATAATGGATGGGAGGAATCACTGATGATTTTTCTGACTTTACTTAAGGTGTTCTCTTCGTAGATTATGCTCAGTTGCTTTTGTGGCTTCCCTATAATCTTTGAGGCCATGTTCACTATTTTCTGAAGTTTGCATCTCCACTTGGCATTTAGGTTACCATACCACATAATCAAATTAAAGGACAAAATGCTCTCAACTAGATTTTTTTACTCACTTCATCCCTCTCAGTGGAGAATCTGTTTGATCAAATCTACGATAGAAAACATTAAAATCATTTGCAAATGATAGGGAAGGGGACAGGCCTGTGGAAGCACTCCTCTGTTTGGTTTCTCTACCCATCTTCTGATTTAACCCAACCCAAGCAGCTTTGGCATTGCCAGTGCAACAACACCTCTCCACCTTATTTTTATAGTCCAACCTTGCTTTCTGTAATTTGGCCCTTAGTTCAGATCATTTTTCCCTTACAAGATCTGCATGTCCCTGTGCAAACGCATGTTTTTTCTCGTTTATGCATACTTTTAAATCACTAGTTATCCATATTTTGTTGTTAGGGAAAATTCTAATAGTCTTGGTCCGAATGATATTACTCTCACAGAACATTAAATATGATGTGATTGTATCAGTCAGTTCGTGTGGGTCAACGCAAGAGTCAGAAAAGATCTGCCAGTCCGTTTCGTTCAGTCTCTCTGTTCCTCCTTACAGTCATCAGTCCATATTTGGATATCCTTTGTCACTGGCTTATCGTGCTTGAATTTCGCCCTGTACTGTGGTAGGAGGTGTACGACGTTGTGATCGGATTTTCCCAGGGATTTTACATAATATAATATGCTAGAGGACACACACACACACACACGATTATGTGGTACATAAGATAGTTGTGAGGGTGGCATGGGATGGCGAAGCCTGATCCACTCTAAACAACTGCTCAGCCAGGAGGGTGAGAGGCGCTGCTGTCCTTTTCAAGGGTACCATGAGAGAAAACAGGTCCTCGGATCACCGTTGCCATGGAAATGTTTATGCCTTAATTCCCGCCACGGCATGTCCATTCACTCGCTTTCACCATCCAATGAAAACTGCTTTTCTCATCTTGAAAGTTGAATTTACTCAATGGAAACGGTAGGAAGTTAGTCATACTGATGTCTTATATTCAAAAGTAAGCATGGTAAACTACTTTTATGTGCACATGACAACAATGACCATCAAGCCTTATACAGCCTGCAGTTAGTGGGAGACCTGGAATAAGGCCCAATAGTCTCAGAAAATAACAAGGTTTCACGTTATATTAGTTGATGGAGTGTGTTCATCTGTGCAAGAGGTTCAATTAGAAATACAAATTTAGCCAGGAGACAGAATATGAAAACTATTTAGATAGTGTATTGAGATGTTTCATCCTTTGGCAACTTTTTCAATACTAGTATTAAGCAAATGTACACGGTTTGACTATGGACTTTGACCCCAGAGTCTACCACCACGTTGGTATTCCGCAGCAGCCCTACAGTGGGAGGCACAGGGTGCTCTGCAGCTTTACCATCTGCAGGGGGCTCCAGTGAGCTGTCGAAGGGGTTGTTGAGGGACAGCAGGTCCGGCAGCAGAAGGGACGTGTCCGGAGACTTGAGGCCCTCGATAAGCTCTGCAGGATGGACACGTCAGACAGTCGTAGGCATGAGGGGGAAAAGAGAAAGAGATGGAGATGGAGAGAAAGAAAAAAAAACAGATAGAGTAAGAAAAGGAGAGAGTGATGAGTGAGAATAAGAAAGAAAAGACAAATTAATGAAGAGAGAGAATCAGAGAGAGAGTTGGTTTGAGAGAGAGAGAGAGAGAGAGTTGGGTTGAGATAGAGAGAGACAGTTGGGTTGAGATAGAGAGAGACAGTTGGGTTAAGAGAGAGAGAGAGAGAGAGTTGGGTTGAGAGAGAGAGAGAGAGTTGGATCAATTCCACCCCTTACACAGCAACCCCCCATACCGCCAGAAAGCTCTCAATGTCATCAAACATCCTGTAAAAAGCATATTCAGACTTGATTCTCCCCCCCACCACCCCCCTAAAAATCTCCACAGGATTGGTTGAAACTCGCCCTGCCATCTTGTACTTCCTTGACAACCAGATTGCCATTTTTGCTGCACCCAACAAGAAATTGACAAAACACACTTCCCTTTTCCTTTTGGCCTTGTATACAACCCCTTCAATGAAGAATTGAAAAGAAAACACTACTCCTACCTTCGCTACCCAGGCACTCAGGAGCTCAAAGAGCTCCCCCAGTCTTACACAGAAAAGAAAAAGGATTGGATTGAGAGAGAGAGAGAGAGTTGGGTTGAGATAGAGAGAGAGAAATTCAGAGAAGTTACTTTCAAAGCATAAGGAAGAGTAGTCTGGTTATATTATACAGACAGGTCATTCTTTGGGCAGTGAGCATGAGGAAGAGTAGTCTGTTAGACAGGTCATTCTTTGGGCAGTGAGAACCATGGACAAGCCTTGCATGTAGGGGCTGGTGATGAACAACACGCACACACACACACACTGCTCACTCTTTTCTAGGGCCGCAGCAACTAAACACAAATTGATTGGTGTCAACTGTTTCATTCATTTCAAATATGTTGGTGATCAATACATTGATTTCAGTGTTTTTTTTTATTAAAGAAAAAAAAATCTGATTCTGAAAATCCTGTTTCCATCTTCTTAAAGCTCTTAAAGCTCAACCCTCTTAAAGCTCAACCCTCTTAAAGCTCAACCCTGTTAAAGCTCAACCCTCTTAAAGCTCAACCCTCTTAAAGCTCAACCCTGTTAAAGCTCAACCCCCTTAAAGCTCAACCCTCTTAAAGCTCAACCCCCTTAAAGCTCAACCCTCTTAAAGCTCAACCCCTTAAAGCTCAACCCTCTTAAAGCTCAACCCTCTTAAAGCTCTTAAAGCTCAACCCTGTTAAAGCTCAACCCTCTTAAAAGCTCAGCCCTCTCAAGCCTGCCAACCCTCTTAAAAAGCTCAACCCCTGTTAAAGCTCAGCCCTCTTAAAGCTCAGCCCTGTTAAAGCTCAGCCCTGTTAAAGCTCAACCCTGTTAAAGCTCAACCCTCTTAAAGCTCAGCCCTCTTAAAGCTCAATCCTCTTAAAAGCCCTTAAAGCTCAGCTCCCTCTTAAAGCTCAACCCTTAAAGCTCAACCCTCTTAAAAGCTCAACCCTCTTAAAGCTCAACCCTCTTAAAGCTCAACCATCTTAAAGCCTGTTAAAGCTCAACCCTCTTAAAGCTCAACCCTGTTAAAGCTCAACCCTGTTAAAGCTCAACCCTGTTAAAGCTCAACCCTCTTAAAGCTCAACCCTCTTAAAGCTCAACCCTGTTAAAGCTCAACCCTCTTAAAGCTCTTAAAGCTCAACCCTCTTAAAGCTCTTAAAGCTCAACCCTCTTAAAGCTCAACCCTGTTAAAGCTCAACCCTCTTAAAGCTCAACCCTCTTAAAGCTCAATCCTCTTAAAGCTCTTAAAGCTCAACCCTCTTAAAGCTCTTAAAGCTCAACCCTGTTAAAGCTCAACCCTCTTAAAGCTCAACCCTCTTAAAGCTCTTAAAGCTCAACCCTGTTAAAGCTCAACCCTCTTAAAGCTCAACCCTGTTAAAGCTCAACCCTGTTAAAGCTCAGCCCTCTTAAAGCTCAACCCTCTTAAAGCTCAGTCCTCTTAAAAGCTCTTAAAGCTCAACCCTCTTAAAGCTCTTAAAGCTCAACCCTGTTAAAGCTCAACCCTCTTAAAGCTCTTAAAGCTCAGCCCTCTTAAAGCTCTTAAAGCTCAACCCTGTTAAAACCCTGTTAAAGCCCTCTTAAAGCTCTTAAAGCTCAACCCTGTTAAAGCTCAACCCTGTTAAAGCTCAACCCTGTTAAAGCTCTTAACCCTAGGGCTTCACAGTCTAATTATAGTCGACAAGATGCGGTACTGAATAAAACGATTTAGTCAAATAGGGTGTCATATTTCGATTCGACTTCCACTCCACTAGATGGCAGACATGTCATACGCCATCCCCAGTCGAAAAAAAAGGGCATGCTTTAAACAAAACTTTCTAGCTACAGCGCATTGAATCAGTGGGTGAAATGCCGAGCTAGTTAATGGCGTGTGAGCCACTTTGTCAGGCGATATTGTCAGCGTCAGCGGTATTTGCATTAGATTATCGTCTAATGGCATCAAAAGTTTACCTGAAATGAAGTGTTGGGTCTTCTATTGCGGAACCTGATTCTGAAGGGGAATATCTGCCTTCAGAAAATGACGGTGATTCGTTTAGTGAGGCTTCAGATGCGTCCCTGCCTTGCAATGATGCAGCTGGACAAAGTGAGAGTTTACTCCATAGTTTAGCTTACACCAAGCACAAGCGTTGAATCGTTTGCCCAATGTCACTGGTGGGAATAATGTTTCACGGGTTGGTGTTCATCGGGAAGTTAGCAGGGTGTTAGTGGTGTGGCTTAACGAGGCTGGAGGTAGCATAATGGAGGTAGCATGATGTCCATAGCGCTAGCTTCTGTCTTATGAACGTGTGCCTCTCCACAACAAGCGGCGACAGTAGCGTGGTGGAGCCTTTGTCTAATGCCACTCGGTATGTTAGGACAGGTCGAAGTGCTCATAGGACAGTTAGGGGAACGTAGTGGCAGTGTGGGGAGTCGCAATGAGAATGACAGTAGGCCTAGTCGAAGGCGAAATTCTCTCCACTCGGCCTTGCCAGGCAGATCTGGCCATGCTGCTGCATGGTGGAGGTGGTGACAGCTCTCTCCCTCTCCCACACACACACATTAGGTCATGCATAGTCTATCACAAGATGATGGGAATGCGGCCCTGTATGGATAGGGATAGGGAGTCATTATCTCTACAGCAAAAGGCCTGCTACATAAAAAAAAATGTCAGCCATTTAGTAATGATTTACACTGTTGATTTGCTATCTACTTCCCTGATCATTTAGGACATACAGTACACTATGTGTTCCTTTTTGTGTGTTCATGTCCTTGTGATGTGTGTGTCTTTGTCAGCTAAGAAAAAAAATACTAACATTGTCTCTTGTCTTGTCTCGTCATCTCACTCCTGATCTGTGCCTTGCCGTGGCAAATGAGCTTTTGAACTAAACAGGTCTTGTCTACTTGTGTTTGTGTGTCATCTGAATAATATATATGTGCCCCATACATGGAATCAGAGTGCCTACTGTATGTAGTAAATGGAAAATCTCTACAGCAAAAGGCCAGTCTACCGCTACATGCATTTGGTTTGTTTCTGCCATTTATTAGTAATGATTTACACAGTTTGTTCACTACTTACTATTTACCTGAGCATTCAGTATTGTGCAATATATCATACAGAAGGTGAGGGACATTTTGGGGGGGGTAAAGAAGTGGTGCATTTTATCATTCAAACATGCGACTTTTCATGAAAATTTATAATCCAAGATGGCCGCCACCATATGACGTCATAATATGCAAATTAGATATAAACATTTAATCTCTACATAAACTTTGGGTCATCCTTAATATTTCTCTAATTTACAGAAAGTCTCTATCTCTGATCACTTTTAAGATATAGCCTTTTGAAATGAAGATGTCAAAATTGATAGTTTCGGAAAAAAACCTCTGGCGCCTAAAGGGTTAAAGCTCAACCCTCTTAAAGCTCAACCCTGTTAAAGCTCAACCCTGTTAAAGCTCAACCCTGTTAAAGCTCTTAAAGCTCAACCCTCTTAAAGCTCAACCCTGTTAAAGCTCAACCCTGTTAAAGCTCAACCCTCTTAAAGCTCAACCCTGTTAAAGCTCAACCCTGTTAAAGCTCTTAAAGCTCAACCCTGTTAAAGCTCAACCCTGTTAAAGCTCTTAAAGCTCAACCCTGTTAAAGCTCAACCCTGTTAAAGCTCAACCCTGTTAAAGCTCTTAAAGCTCAACCCTGTTAAAGCTCAACCCTGTTAAAGCTCAACCCTGTTAAAGCTCTTAAAGCTCAACCCTCTTAAAGCTCTTAAAGCTCAACCCTGTTAAAGCTCAACCCTGTTAAAGCTCAACCCTCTTAAAGCTCAACCCTCTTAAAGCTCAACCCTCTTAAAGCTCAACCATCTTAAAGCCTCTTAAAGCTCAACCCTGTTAAAGCTCAACCCTGTTAAAGCTCAACCCTGTTAAAGCTCAACCCCTGTTAAAGCTCAACCCTGTTAAAGCTCAACCCTGTTAAAGCTCAACCCTCTTAAAGCTCAAGCCCTGTTCAACCCTGCTGTTAAAGCTCAACCCTGTTAAAGCTCAACCCTGTTAAAGCTCAACCCTTAAAGCTCAACCCTGTTAAAGCTCTTAAAAGCTCAACCCTGTTAAAGCTCAACCCTGTTAAAGCTCAACCCTGTTAAAGCTCTTAAAGCTCAACCCTGTTAAAGCTCAACCCTGTTAAAGCTCAACCCTGTTAAAGCTCTTAAAGCTCAACCCTCTTAAAGCTCTTAAAGCTCAACCCTGTTAAAGCTCAACCCTGTTAAAGCTCAACCCTGTTAAAGCTCTTAAAGCTCAACCCTGTTAAAGCTCAACCCTGTTAAAGCTCTTAAAGCTCAACCCTGTTAAAGCTCAACCCTCTTAAAGCTCTTAAAGCTCAACCCTGTTAAAGCTCAACCCTGTTAAAGCTCAACCCTGTTAAAAGCTCTTAAAGCTCAACCCTGTTAAAGCTCAACCCTGTTAAAGCTCTTAAAGCTCAACCCTGTTAAAGCTCAACCCTGTTAAAGCTCTTAAAGCTCAACCCTGTTAAAGCTCAACCCTGTTAAAGCTCTTAAAGCTCAACCCTGTTAAAGCTCAACCCTGTTAAAGCTCTTAAAGCTCAACCCTGTTAAAGCTCAACCCTGTTAAAGCTCAACCCTGTTAAAGCTCAACCCTCTTAAAAGCTCAACCCTCTTAAAGCTCTTAAAACTCAACCCTCTTAAAGCTCTTAAAGCTCAACCCTCTTAAAGCTCTTAAAGCTCAACCCTGTTAAAGCTCAACCCTCTTAAAGCTCAACCCTCTTAAAGCTCAACCCTGTTAAAGCTCTTAAAGCTCAACCCTGTTAAAGCTCTTAAAGCTCAACCCTCTTAAAGCTCAACCCTCTTAAAGCTCTTAAAGCTCAACCCTCTTAAAAGCTCAACCCTGTTAAAGCTCAACCCTCTTAAAGCTCAACCCTGTTAAAGCTCTTAAAGCTCAACCCTGTTAAAGCTCAACCCTCTTAAAGCTCAACCCTCTTAAAAGCTCAACCCTCTTAAAGCTCAACCCTCTTAAAGCTCAACCATCTTAAAGCCTCTTAAAGCTCAACCCTGTTAAAGCTCAACCCCTGTTAAAGCTCTTAAAGCTCAACCCTGTTAAACCCTCTTAAAGCTCAACCCTCTTAAAGCTCAACCCTGTTAAAGCTCAACCCTGTTAAAGCTCTTAAAGCTCAACCCTGTTAAAGCTCTTAAAGCTCAACCCTGTTAAAGCTCAACCCTCTTAAAGCTCAACCCTCTTAAAGCTCAACCCTGTTAAAGCTCTCAACCCTGTTAAAGCTCAACCCTGTTAAAGCTCAACCCTGTTAAAGCTCAACCCTGTTAAAGCTCAACCCTGTTAAAGCTTAACAAGCTCAACCCTGTTAAAGCTCTTAAAGCTCAACCCTGTTAAAGCTCAACCCTGTTAAAGCTCAACCCTGTTAAAGCTCAACCCTGTTAAAGCTCTTAAAGCTCAACCCTGTTAAAGCTCAACCCTGTTAAAGCTCAACCCTGTTAAAGCTCAACCCTGTTAAAGCTCTTAAAGCTCAACCCTGTTAAAGCTCAACCCTGTTAACCTGTTTGTTTGTTGTATTTTCCTTTCCACTATGTATAGCGACCTTGGGTTTGAGAAAGGCGCTATATAAATGTGACTCATTATTATTATTACTATTATTATTATTATTACCCCCTTAAGTGACTGATCTAAATCAAGAGCAGTCTAGCCAATTGGTGCTTGTAGTCTCACAATTAGTGAAATGGAGATTGCCTGAGTGCAGTGGATGTGTATAGTAGTAATATAAAGACGCCTGTGTCTGAAGGTCCAGTCACTGGGTAATCAGTATCCCTGATTACTCCACAATGAGAACAAAAGAACACTCTAAGCCATGGACTGTTCTATATATACAGTCTATGCTTTAAGCAACTAACATCCTCTGGAGTGCAGTGAAATCCACAGGAATGCAAGGAATACAGTATATGTGCAAATGTGCAAATGTGCCTAGAGCAGGCTGTCACCACAAACTGAGTGACCGTTCAAGAAGAATATTGGTGGGGTGGGGGGGGGGGGGCAGCAAGGCACCTGTGACAACTCTGAACCATAAACTGTAAAAAAAAAGATTTAAAAAACCTTTCCAAAGAGGAGTGAAATATTGTCCTTTTTAAATTGTATTTATTTATTTGTATTATAATTTAACTCTTTAAGTATGTATATATCCTGGTGATTATTCCGTTTTCTTACTATGTGAAGGCATCTGTGTTAAATATGTATTGTTTAATTAAACTGTATTTATAAAAACTTAAAAACTCTATGGGTGAGTGGCAAACCTCTTATCTATTTTTTAGTTCTTTGAGTGTGAGGTCAACAGCATCAATGTGTCATTGACCGCCCTTTCAACTCAGCAAACTTTTCATAACCATCCGTATTCAGCGTGTGTCATCCGTGTATTTTTGTGTGTGTGTATGTGTCTATGTGTGTGTGTGTGTGTGTGTGTGTGTGTGTGTGTCTGTGTGTGTGCACTTCCATAGCCGCAACAAGGTCAGCTCTGCTCATTGACCCAGCACGTAACCTCAGCAGGTAATCTCAGTAACCTCTGCTAACAAACAGGCCTGACACAAAAGCCTTTGGGCCTCACTGGAAATGGAGGTCGTACACACAAACAGCAAGCAGACCATGTGAAGGAAAGCTCATAGTTGATAAGTTCTGTATTAAATATGGTGCACAGAAGGATATTTTCTGGGAGTTTTGCAGTAAATGAACTACTCTGCTCTGATGAAGGAGCTGCATTAATAAGGTGCTCGCCAACCAAGCTGCAGCAAACACAACGTCCCAAGTTTCTATGGCAACCTGAGCCAAAGATCTCTCATAATGGTAAAGTTGAAAAAATAAATAAATAAAAAACTCTGCATGTTCTGGATATCCATATTCCCCTACCATGTGAAATTGAATCTACTGTATCATGTCATGTCATATTGACAAGTCATCTGGGCAGAGTGTATGGTCACACCCCTACATTCCAGTAAGGAACCAAATTGCGGTACATTTTGACCATGCCTGACCCAATATGCTAACCAACTCCTGATACAGGCCGTGGTCATCTCGCACCTCGACTATTGTAACGGCCTTCTGACGGGCCTCCCAGCCTGCATGGGGAAACCCTTTCAGATGTGCAGCTGGTCTTCAATCAGCCAAAAAGGGCACAGGGCACCGTTATCGAGCTCCGCAGGCTACCTGTGGCTGCCTGCACATTCAAATTGCTAATGCTTGCCTACAAAATAGTCTCCTGTTCTACACTTAATTATCTGAATGCCCTTATACGGGCATATGCTACCTCACAACCGTTGCACTCCTCCAGTAAGCCTGGCTCTGCCCCCCGTGTGCTCACAGCCATCCAAACTGTTCTCATCCGTAGTTCACTGTTGGCTACCAGTGCCTACCAGAGCATTACATTCAAATTGCCTACCAGAGCATTACATTCAAATTGCATATGCTACCAGAGCGTTACATTCAAATTGCATATGCTACCGCATTACATTCAAATTGCATATGCTACCAGAGCATTACATTCAAATTGCCAACCAGAGCATTACATTCAAATTGCATATGCTACCAGAGCATTACATTCAAATTGCCTACCAGAGCATTACATTCAAATTGCATATGCTACCAGAGCATTACATTCAAATTGCTTACCAGAGCATTATTCATCTATATGTCCTCTTTAGTACACAGTATATATTAAATACACATGAATATTGATCTATATGTCCTCTTTAGTACACAGTATATATTAAATACACATGAATATTGATCTATATGTCCTCTTCAGTACACAGTATATATTAAATACACAGACACATATAGAAGCCCACCAAATTATTTGGTGAAGATAGTTGAGCTACAAGATCAAGATCTGTCAAAAGAGATTTCAAAAGAGTTCACTATTTAAATGGAAACATTGTCTGTTTCATATCAAATGTAGTGTCACTGTGTAAAGTTAAGTATGGACATCTTTGAGCTCTCACACCGCTTATTATGTCTGTTCATATATAAAGCATACAGAGGACGAATACGGATCTGTGAATTCAAATTTGTGTTACTACAGACTGAAAGAAAGAAAGAAAGAATCTTTCTGAATAACAAAAGGGCAAAAAGCAAAAGGGCAAACATGCTCAGACATGATTCCAATAAGCCGGCTGAGATGAGTAGAGGAGGCCATCATGGTAATGGAACTGGCATCTAGCTACCTGCACTTCTTAGTTTTTAGATGTGACAAGTACCTTTGCTATATTGATGGTCTTCTAAACTATTATTTTGTATCCACCTGATGTGTGATTAACACACTAAATTAACCGGGTAGTCCAGTATTTGTCTGTGTATCTAGATTCATGATTGGAATATCTTTCGTCATCAGTAGATTTTTACCGCAATTTCATCGCTACATTTAACTTGCGGAGATGTGACCTACCGAAGGAGCAGTGAGCACACACACACACACACACAGACACACACACACACACACACACACACACACACCTCCGCCGCAGAGGTTTTCTCCACAGATCTTTCTAACGAGCCCCTGAATTGCATGCCTGACTAAAGCCTAAAAGTATGGTCCCGTCGCGTCCAGCGCCGCGGCACTGCACTGGTGAGCGTGGCGAATTGCGTCATTTTACAGCATCGTCACGTCTTTGAGTCGAGCGAAATTTAAGACCGTAGCGTCAAAGTGACGCGTGGAGCGATATGTGTGAAACAGAACTGCTGTAAACACTCCCCTCCAGTAGGTGGACCACATAGAAGAACAACACTTAAGCGTAGAAACAAACCTAGACAGAAGAAGACTTGTTTGGTTACCATAACGACGATGGAACAGCGCCTGTCCTCAGCTTGCCTGGCTTTGAGTTCACATTGAGACACCACGACATGGAGTCAACCGACCCGATGTAAAGCCACAATCCACAGATACATTCTTTAACATTATATTTAACGGTCACTTTACCATCTATGGTGTAGAACCCAAAGTATTTCAAGACACCACATTTTAGATGAGTTGGGGCGTAATTATCTGTCTGCTGGCCGTTCTGTCGTTACCTTTGATTGTCGAAACAGGGTGGCTGCATGGGCTCATTGTGGCTACTGGCTATTATATTGGCTTGATTTGGTCATGAGCCCTGGATCATATAGCACTGAATGAGATCAAAGTCAAAGTCAAAGTCAAAGTCAGCTTTATTGTCAATTTCTTCACATGTTCCAGACATACAAAGAGATCGAAACGTTTTTCACTATCCCACGGTGAAGACAAGACATATTTTGCCAATTTAGGTCCACAGACAAACATAACATTCAAGTAAACAAAAAGTAAGTAAATAAGTAAATAAGAGGGCACATATAATAATGAAAAAATAAGAGCAGCAAAATTTGGTTGAAATTGTGCATAGACAGTCAATAAAATACTAGTGCAAAGTCAGGCCAATAAAAGGCTTGGGTAGTTCTGTTTGACCTAAGTAAGAAAGAAAGTGGCATAGTGGTGCAAGTTATGTAAGAGCAGCAGAAGTGTTGTGTTTTCAGGACAACAACACCAAGTTGTAAAGTGTACAAGTGTGCAAAGTGGAGTAGTGCAGGCGGCCATTTTGGGTCCAATGTCCAGGATGTTATGTAGCTGAGGGGGGGGGGGAGAGGGAGAGAGTTCAGCATCCTTACAGCTTGGTGTATGAAGCTGTTGGTGAGTCTGGTAGTGCGGGGCGCAGGCTTCTGTACCTCTTCCCAGAGGGCAGTAGATCAAACAGATTGTGAGAGGGTGACTTGCATCACTCACAATTTTGGTCGCCCCTTGCGCGGTGAGGTGGGTGGTGTAAAAATGTCCTTCAGGGAGGGAGTGAAGCACCAATAATCCTTCCAGCTGTGTTCACTATGCGCTGCAGGGCTTTTCCCTGTTGTATTCAGTGCAGCTTCCGCCCCACACAGCGATACAGCTGGAGAGGATGCTCTCAATGGTGCCTCGGTAGAATGTGGTCATGATGGCTGGTGGAGCACTTGCTTTCGCCTGAGTTTCCAAGAGGAAGTACAGGCGGCTGAGCCTCTCTTCGCCAGTGATGCAGTGTTGGTGGTCCAGGAGGTCTTCACTGATGTGCACCCCAGGAATTTGGTGCTGCTTCGCTCTCTCCACCACAGCACCGTCGATGGTCAGTGGCAGGTGTTGGGTGTGACCTCTCCGAAGTCAACAACAATCTCTTTGGTCTTGCTGACGTTCAGCAGGAGGTTGTTGTCCCTGCACCACGCGGGTCAGATGGTCGACCTCCAACCTGTATTGAGTCTAAATTAAGCCCTTGGTGATGAGACCCACCAGAGTTGTGTCGCGCCAGCAAATTTCACTATGTGATTGTTGCTGTAGGTTGCAGTGCAGTCATCGCGTCAGCAGGGTGAAAAAACAGCGGACTGAGCACGCAGCCTTGGGGCCCCTGTGCTCAGTGTGATGCTGCTTGAGGTATTGTTGCCAACACGCATTACTTGGGGCCTCTGACAGAGGAAGTCCAGTAGCCAGTTGCAGAGGTAGGTACTGAGTCCCAGTTTGTCGAAGTTTGCAGATGAGTTGTTGTGGTATTATGGTGTTGAATGCAGAACTGAAGTCTATAAACAGCAATCTCACATATGAGTCTCTTTTTCCAGGTGGGTGAGGGCTGGGTGGAGGGCAGAGCAGATTGCATCCTCTGTAGACCGCTTGGCTCGGTATGCAAACTGGAAGGGGTCCAGGGTGGGGGAGAATGGCTTTGATATGTGACATGACAAGCGCTCAAAGCACTTCATGATGATGGGTGTCAGTGCCACAGGGCTGTAGTCATTGAAGCAGGATGGAGCAGTTTTTAGCCCGGCACAGGTATGATGGTGGCAGCTTTGAAACATGATGGGACGATGGCTTTGCTTCCAGGGAAGTGTTAAAGATGTCTGTGAAGACATCCTTAAGCTCCCCGGGCGCAGTCCTTCAGCGCCACGACCTGGGATGTTGTCTGGACCTGTTGCCTTCGGGTGTTGGAGCAGCAAGTGTCCTCTTCACGCTGTCGGCAGAGAGGCACAGGGGCTGCTCATGTAGAGGGGATGGGTCTTCTGTGGGCAGGTGCTGTTTTGTGCTTCAAAGCCCGAGCAAAGAAGCGGTTCAGGTTGTTGAGCAGAGGGATGTTGCTCTCACAGCTCTGTGGGCGCCGGGCTTGTAGTCCCGTGAGGGCCTGAATGCCTGCCATAGGCTTGTGAGTTCCTGCTGTCTTTGAAGTGGGTGAGTTTATCTTGTGAGTGTATTCCTTTTTGCTTCCTTGATGCCCACGGGACAGGTTGGCTCGCTGTTTTTCATGCCAGCTTCATCCCCAGCTCTGTAGGCTTTGTCTCTGGCCCCTCAGCAGCCTGAGGACATCCCCTGTCAGCCATGGCTTCCAGTTAGCCCAGTGATGATGTCTTTTTGTGTGGGTCACATCATCGATGCACTGGTGATGTAAGAGGTTACAGTGTCTGTATACTCCTCTATGTCTGTCCGGTTGTTGTAGGTGGCTGCCTGCTTAAACATTTCCCAGTCTGTTGTGTCAAAGCAGTCTTGAAGAGCATCGGAGGCTCCCTCAGGCCACACTTTTACCTGCTTACTTAACCGGGGTTTGTTGGCTTTTACCCTTTGTCTGTATCGGGCATTAGCATAACAGTGATATGGTCTGAAAAGTCCAATGTGGGGGAGGGGTGGCTTTGTATGCTCCTTTTGTGTAGTGTAGACCAGGTCAGGA